>NC_031496.1:5258431-5402714 GCF_000237925.1 Schistosoma mansoni
CGGTTGTCGTGTAGGGTACTACAGGTGTAGCAGCTGTGTCGTTTGCTTGTACCGAAGGAAAATCGACGTAGCTAGGGTTTCCTTCTAGGTACGCCGCTTTGAGTCGATCGATACTGATGATATCGTTCGTACCGTTCTTATCGACTACATAGTACTTAGGTTCGCGTTGAAGAACTTTGAAGGGTCCTTCGTATGTTGATTCGAGAGGTCGTCGATGTGAGTCTCGACGAACGAAGACGTATGTACTATGTCGAGTCGCGTTTGACTATGATCACCACTACAATAAGATTACGCGCCCATAAACGACTTGGTTCCCTCGATAACTCGCAAACCAGAAGACTGTACGTGGTCCAGATAGAGTATATTTATTGGCAATCCCGTGGTAACGAATGAATACTGAGACGTGCCAAAGATTACAGGCAATAAGAGCAGAGCGTAAGAAAGTTCGAACCAACAGGATGGATAGCGGAGCGAAATGTGACTTTGATACAGTTAAATAACAACGAGTACGGTAAAACAATCACTGGTACAATTGGTTATAATAATAGTTGTTTCCATTATACAAATCGTGATCTTGTCGACAAAAGCAGGTCACTACAGTATAACACGTCTAATGTTGGCCTATTTTCATAGTTAAACAAATGCCAAAAATATAATCACCATAGTACCTTGAAACAAGCTAAATGTATGCTCTTCCATGAGTCTTTCTTTTTCAGTTTCCTTTTCAGAGTTTGTGCACTATTTTTATTAGGTTGATTTAGCGCTTTACAGGCAATTAGTCATATAGTTTGTAAGCTAAATCAACCGTTTTCGAGGACTGGGAAAAGGTTTTCCGCCAAACAAATTAAGTCGTGCACACTATGGGTACTGTCCAAATAGCCATCGATGCAAAAGCTTCTGTCTACAGCTTCCTGAACATCATTATTCATCTCTTCATCAAACGTGTCTTTAGTCTTCGCATGAGCAAAGCTAGCAAAAACAGAGAAGATATTTCGTCAAATGGATAGTTTGTCAAACAAAATTTCATAGATTTTGGTCTTATTTCCCCTTTCTTACATCACAACAGGAGTAACCCTCCTCTGTATCTCTAAGAACTTCACTTGAGGAAACATCCCTCCAGTATCAATGGCTAATATCAACTTGCCTTATTTAAATCGTAAAACACTCATCAAACCATTTACGATATACAATCCTCTCGAAAGTTGATCATTGAGGAAAGAACTCTGATGAATACCAACGCCATCAAAGATAACTCCTAACTCTCTGGCTTTTCATGGGCAATAATATAATGATCTGTAATGTACCAACAAACCTATTTCTAGTCCAGAAATTTTTCCCTAGCTTTGATGATTTGGACTTTACTTAGATGTTTACCCATCACGGCCCGATATTTTCCCAGTAGTTCATTATCCCTCACTAATCTCTCTAAACTCTGGCTTCCGTCTAGCTGGTTCGAAATTCAGTAACACATACTTCCAAAATAAACCGTCAAGCTAGAAAATTAAAATCTACTTCCCAAGTTCACTCGTTCTTTACTTAATGTCCCTTGAAAAGCTCATGCAAGTCCTCTCACTCGTGATTTCTCAATCTTTAAAGCTTCCATAAAATATCGTATATTGGAGGACAATGACTCCAATCAACTTGATGTACTGATCTATTTGTTCTCTTAGAACCCATTATCATTCAACCTTGATAAACATGCACACAGAATGGACTTCCGTGTCACTTTGACATTGTTGTAAGACCTAGTGTGTTACTGAGGAGTTACATAGAATCCTCTTAATGCTTCTACTAATAAAGCTGATGCCCAGTTAGTTGCTCTGCATCACCTATCGGTAGCTGATTGATCGCATTAACGGTGATGATGCAACGGATATTCTAGTTTTACAACTGGATACCAGTAGCACCTTCTATGTTCGATCGTTCCCAGTCAGATAGAAATCAGAAGTCAGACGAGAAGAGGCAGGAAAGATATATTTGATTCGTTACCAATATGTCGAGGACCTTTTCTATAAGCTGGCTAATGAAACGTAGGAGCTGTGTCCCACGCTGTGTTGAAACGTGATCTGATGCGGATGCATGACCGAAAGCCTTCAGCTAAACAAGTCCACTTAAACAACGTGGTCAGCATCCAATGTCGAACACTTAATGAGCTATTGATTTTGGGGAATTATTTACAGCTACAGATCACTCCCACCCTAGTGAGGTAGTGATGCCCCTAAGACGTGACCAGCCAGAAGTTTAAACCCAACGAGTTTGTCGTTGGTAAACACTCTTCTGATAGCTTGCTTCGTTTAGCAGCGTCTGGTCGTCTTTCCTTAAACTGAGGGACCAAAATGTACAACGTAGCAATAAAGAAATATAGTACAATGAAAATTTCGGTTCCCTGAGAAACTTCGTCGTTCTTTTCCAGCCGTCCTGGAAAAGAGGAAAAATAAAACGTGTGAGTGCATGTCGAAAAATACACTCGTACTTGCGTAAGGACACAAGATGAGCGGAAAAAATAAACTGATACACTTACAAACAGTGTAAAAGCGATCGGAAAAAAAGGTTTTCTTTTGGTTTTTTTCAATATATAAATATATATATATATACGCTCAAAAAAATTTTTTTTTTGTTTTTTTTTATATAAATAAAAAAATGAGCATATTAAAAAAAATTTATAATAAACTTTGAAAGGGTAATTCAAGATAAAGCTTATGTCCTACGTGCAATATTCGTTAAGATGTTCTGGAAATCTTACTCGTCTTCCAGAACGCGTTGTTTTAGGTTTTTCTATCGACGTTGACGAAGTATCAAGTTGTGTGTCGGTTGTCGTGTAGGGTACTACGAGTGTAGTAGCTGTGTCGTTTGCTTGTACCGAAGGAAAATCGACGTAGCTAGGGTTTCCTTCTAGGTACGCAGCTTTGAGTCGATCGATACTGATGCTATCGTTCGTACCGTTCTTATCGACTACATAGTACTTAGGTTCGCGTTGAAGAACTTTGAAGGGTCCTTCGTATGCTGATTCGAGGGGTCGTCGATGTGAGTCTCGACGAACGAAGACGTGTGTACTATGTCGTAATTCGGGTTGAACGAAAACATCAGTTGATTGAGGTCGAGTGTGAGCAGGTTTAACTGAACGCATAGCGTTTGTAAGCCTACTCGTGTAAGAGTTTAGATCCATGTTCAATGAAGAAGCTGAAGGATCCACGAATTCTCCTGGGAGTCGGAGTGTCGTTCCGTAAACGAGTTGAGATGCCGTGTATCCAATGTCAGCTTTCACTGCATTGCGGATACCTAGCAAGACGAGTGGAAGAGCGTCTGTCCACTGTGAAACGTTTGAAGCTGATAATGAAGCTTTTAGTTGTCGATGAAAACGTTCTACCAACCCGTTTGCTTGTGGGTGGTAGGCGGTCGTTCGGAAGCGCGTGATTCCTAATAGTGAGGTCAGACAACGGAAAAGTCCAGATTCGAATTGGCGTCCGCGGTCTGTAGTGATTGTGGAAGGGCAGCCGAAATTTGCTACCCATCGTTCGACGAAAGCACGGGCCACGGTTTCAGCAGTAATGTCCTTAATCGGTACTGCTTCTGGCCATCGAGTGAAACGGTCTACGCATGTTAGGAGATATGAGTATCCGTTCGAGTCGGGTAAGGGTCCTACTAAATCTATATGGACGTGGTCGAAACGAGCGTCAGGGGTTTTGAAAGAGCCTAAGGGACATTTGTTATGTCTTATGACCTTAGATTTCTGACAGCTTACACAGGAGCGTGCCCACTCCCTCACGTCTTTATTCATGCCAGGCCAACAAAAGCGTTCGACTATAAGTTCGATTGTTGCACGAGCACCTGGATGAGAAAGATTGTGCAACGTATTGAAGACGTTGCGGCGATAATGTTTTGGTACAATTGGACGATCCCTACCTGTAGATGTGTCACAGAGTAAGGTTTCCTTACCTGTTCCCATCTGCCTAATACTTAGTTTAAGAGTTGTCGAGGATAACTCATGCTGAAGATCAATGTCTTCTTTCTGAAGCTGAGCGAGTTTAAGAAGGTCGATTCCTTGGAAACTGTTCAAGGAGCTAATTCGAGACAAGGCGTCTGCGACTACATTGTTTGCTCCAGAAATATGTTGTATGTCTGAAGTAAACTGCGAAATGTAGTCGAGTTGTTGAGACTCTCGCGGTGAGTACTTGTCTGAGGACGAACTTAAAGAGAAGGTAAGAGGTTTGTGATCGGTAAAAAGCGTGAATTCTCTTCCTTCGATGGAATGTTGAAAATGCCGTACAGCACAATACATAGCTAGGAGTTCCCTACCGAACGTGCTGTACCTAGATTCCGCGTCTAACAACCGTCTCGAGAAAAATCCTAGAGGTTGCCATGAGTTGTTAACCCATTGTTGTAAGACTGCTCCGATTGCTGAGTCGGATGCGTCTACTGCGATACTAATGGGCGCTTGAGTGTCCTGATGAGCAAGCAGGGTTGCTTTAGCGATGTGTTCCTTAACTGTGGAGAATGCTTTACGGGCTGTGTCGTCTAAACTAATTGATTTTGCATTTCCACGAAGCTGGTCGGTTAACGGTTTCATAAGGGACGCGCATTTAGGTATGAACCGTCTATAGAAACTTACAAGTCCGTTAAAAGTTCGTAAGTGCTTGATCGTGATCGGTTCTGGGTAATCCAGAATGGCCGCCACTTTGCTCCTAAGGGGTCGGATGCCTTGGGCATCAATAGTGTGTCCTAAGAAGTCTAAGGAGTTAGTTGCGATTTGGCATTTCTGAATGTTGACAGTAATGCCATGCCTTTGGAGTCGATCGAAAACAATGTCCAGATGCTTGAGATGTGATTCTCTGTCCGGACTTGCTATTAGACAGTCATCAACATACGCATGTACGAAGTTGAGACCTCGGAAGACGTCGTCTATAAACCTTTGGAAGGTTTGAGCCGCATTTCTTAAACCAAAAGGCATTCGTAGAAATTCGTAAAGACCGAAGGGAGTGATGATGGTGGTTTTAGGAATGTCGTCAGGTGCCATCGGGATTTGGTTATAAGCTTTAACCAAGTCGATTTTCGAAAAGACAGTTGTACCTTTCAAGGTAGCTGTCAAATCGTGAATATGAGGCAGCGGGTAACGATCGGGAATGGTTTTAGCATTCAGACGCCGATAATCACCAGTTGGCCGCCAATCATTGCTGTCCTTTTTAGGGACCATGTGCAATGGGGATGCCCATGGACTATTCGATGGTCGAATTATCCCTAGGTCCATCATGTGGTTGAATTCGTTTTTAGCTAACCTAAGCTTCTCGGGAGCGAGTCTTCGGGCTTTCGAAAATACAGGTGGTCCTGTAGTCGAGATGTGATGTGTAACATTGCTGGTTACACAACTTAATTTCGATTGCGATTGGTATATCCCGGGGTATTTGTCGAGTACTGCTTGGTACAAGGGGTCTATGGCGTGCTTAATCGTGACTGGGGATAACCTGCAACCAGAACAAGGAGTTACGCAAACGGATAACTTAGTGTTTCCGTCTATTAACCTTCGTGCGCGTGTGTCGATGAGTAGATTGTGGTGTTGTAACAGGTCTATACCAATGATTGGCATAGAGACATCTGCAACCACGAAAATCCAGTGTATGGGTTTGCGTAAACCCACGTTAAGGTAGACGTACCTTTTACCGTAAGTAGCGATCGGCTTTCCGTTTGCCGCCTGTAAACTTAAAACAGACTCGCGAAGTCTGTCGTCGAGATTTGCTGGAAGAACGCTAACTTCTGCGCCAGTGTCGACGAGGTAGCGAACTTTCGTAGTCACATCCGTGACATATAAGAGACGGCTGTGTTCGCCGGCTACGGTTGCCGTTAACGCGTGCCGGCTGGGAAGTTTCCCGAACTGTTTTTCGTGTCACTCGATTTTGGGGTCGGATAATTGCAAGGTTTCCTGCAGTTTCTGGAAAACTTACCGTACTGGTTATGATACCAGCACCAGTCGGGATTGTCTGTCTCTCGTGGTCGAGAGCCAGATCGTTTACGTGAGGCGCTTCTACGCGGGGTTTTTGACCGACTACGGTCATTGCGAACTCTAAGATATCGTGTAAGCGTGTGACATAGTTCGGCCATGTCAGTCGAGGTCGATTGGGGTTTTTCTTTGACGGAAAAAACCTCGGCCTTAGAAGATCTAGTGATTTCCAAGATTCGATCGGCAGATGCAGCTAGTTCATCTATGGCATTGTTTTGAAATGAAACAAGCACTGCCTGCACCTGTTGAGGGAGTTTAGACAAGAAAAGTTGTCTAAATAGGCCATCATCGAAAGTTCGTTGGCCGATGACTTCTCTCATTCTAAGCAACATGTCTGTCGCAGAACCATGTTGCAAGTCGATATTGTTAAAGAGTTGGTCTAACCGTTGTCGATCAGTTAGGTCTCCGCGTTTTAAAATCGATAGTTTAAGCGTTTCGTAAGGTTCGGGAACATCACTAATAAACATACTAGGTGTTACGTACCTGTTAAACTCGCGCGGTAACGCCTTAACTACCGCGAGGAAACGTGTGCGCGAGTCCGTGATTCCGTGCATGCAAAAATCGGCTTCTGCATAGCAGAACCAGGACTCGATATTGTCGGGCCAAAATGGCGTTAACTGAATCGAAATAGGGGGAATAGACTTTAACTTAAAAACCTTGGGTGAGTGTTCCGTCATATTAATATAGATAACGAAAAATGTCTAATTAAAATATATCCGAGAAAAAAAATTCGCGAAAAAAGTATATCACAATATATAAAATTCAAATAAAGAATAACAATGAATAATAATATTCCAAAATGGAACAGACTCACAGTATATTGACTTGGTGTACCAGATCACGTCGGGTTCACCAATGATGATACAACGGATATTCTAGTTTTACAACTGGATACCAGTAGCACCTTCTATGTTCGATCGTTCCCAGTCAGATAGAAATCAGAAGTCAGACGAGAAGAGGCAGGAAAGATATATTTGATTCGTTACCAATATATCGAGGACCTTTTCTATAAGCTGGCTAATGAAACGTAGGAGCTGTGTCCCACGCTGTGTTGAAACGTGATCTGGTGCGGATGCATGACCGAAAGCCTTCAGCTAAACAAGTCCACTTAAACAACGTGGTCAGCATCCAATGTCGAACACTTAATGAGCTATTGATTTTGGGGAATTATTTACAGCTACAACGGTACTGATTTGTGCAAGTTCAATACGATCCAAAGAAAATACCCCTAAACTTCTAAACGTCTATACTGGGTGGTGTCATTCACAGTCTTTATGCCAGTCATCAATCCGTTACCTTCCAGGCAAAATGATTAGTTATCTTTTCACATACGGGAGTATTAGGTAAACGATTGTCTAGAAAGGATTAAGTTCCAAAAACTCTTTAAGGACCATTTAGTTTTACTGGTATAATACCCAAACAAATCCTAAATGAGTTCCCTTCTTGAGCTTAATTTACTGAATTGTTCTTGTCCTTTTTATCATGTGACGTTGTGTAGTATTTTACCTTAAAGTCCTTAACTTTACATTTCAACCCTAAGCGACATGCAACGATCAAGTGACCACTTGCCAGACATATATAAAAGAGACCGATTCCCCGTACTTCAAATCTCCTCTGAGTAACATTAATTATCCATAACAAGACACGATCCATAACCCCACAATTCATTATGTTCTTTGGGTAGCCAAACTCATGAATAAATCAAGGTGGAATCTTTTGATGAACTGACTTTTCTAACCTCTTTTGTCAAAATTTGAGATATATTGTCCAAGCAAGCTACTCTACCAACCCTGACTCTTACTTTATGAATGAAAACAAGTTTTCGAATTCCGATTTTTTTATTGTCAGCTTCCACACACTTACTCTGTAAGCCTATTCTTAAGACTAATACAGTTGTTCCCAAATGCGTTGCAGATTTTACATCAGATATATATGCAATCTACTCCAGTACTGTATATATGTTGCGTAGCCTCTTTGCAAGGCCATTTAGATCGTCAGCTTAACCTCCTACTAGTTCATGGTTGGGCAAGTCCACAGTTAGCAAACAGATAATTAAATTTTCACTTTTGAACAGATCTTACGAAAATCGTCTCTCTCAATTTTCAAGGTGAAGCCTTAATAGCCGAGTTTCACTGAAATTAATAGCCGACCAACGTTATACCACCATTGGAAGCCTGTAAGAGCTGGACAGAAGTTTCATTTTGGTATAGGAATCCTCAGAAGTGAGAATCCACGAACAATATTTGGCTCTTATTAGGTGATTTATATTCAAAATAACTAGTAAACTGACTAATAAGACTGTGGTACTGACTAGTTTGCTCATCAAAATGCATAATAGCAACCCTGATTAAACCAACAATGTCAATTATTGTACACAGCATATCCTTAATATTAACAAAGTAATTCGCCTTTAAGACTGCCATACTATTCCTCTGAACGAACTTTACAACAAGCACTAGCCTCTAGATACCTTTCAACGTCAGGAATTCCATTATTAACATCCACAAGTAGCTATTTTCAATTTCAACTTGGATGTTTGTTAGTCATAGCCCTTGCTCCATATTGAGTCTGCTTTCCAACCGTTTATTCATAAATGAAGTCCTACTTAACTCAAACTTAGCAGAACTTAATTGAAAAGAATTTAAATTATAAACGCTAACTTTGTCATCGCATTTATCAAAATTAACATCATACTTAATGTAGGCAGCTTTAGGAACATAACCCTTCAAACTCGAGTAGTATTTGGACTTTTGCTTCGGATTTCTGATGAGTATCATTGTTCTTTTCTAAGGTTTTATGTTGTGGTAAGTTCTAAATCGATCATGAACAAATAATCCTTGTTCATCGAGGATGCTGTTCAGGTACGTGCATGTCTCCACGTTCACCAGAGCTTCTCCATCAAGTGTGATTGGTTTGATGTTCTCTTTGTTGTATTTGAGAATCTTTACACTTGAGTTTTTATCGAAGGGGTTAAACGTCAATAAGTTGTTTAAAATAGTAATAAGCTAATCTGTAGTTACTTGAGTGCTTTTCAGTGAACTCAAATGACGGATATAATATTTAGATCTGACAACAGATCGACTAAGATATGATGGAATAAAAAGTCAATATTAATCCAGGTCACTTTTATTGTATATTTCATTATGCATTTTGTCTGGCTTGACAGGTGTGAGCTCTCAGTGCCATATTTATATACCCTATATTATTTGAGGTGAACTATATTTAGTGAGTCTGTTCAATTTATATATTTTTTTCCATGTTTGCTATTATTGTGTTTAAAAATCGGCATATAAATGAGTATGTTTTGGTTTGATGGCGACGATTTGGACGACTTATTTTAGATATATGTTTTTGAATAGTTAATCCATCTTCATTTGAACCAGTCTTCTGTGCTCTTAATCGGCTTAGTGGGGATTACAGCGGTCTCTGCTTTCTAACCAGTAAGACAGCGGACACAACATAGCTGACAAGAACATAATAAACAAAAAAATAAGATCGTTAAGAACCTTACAAATTCTATCATATAATTATTAGCTTAATAGCGTTATGCACATTGTTTTTATTAGGTTATTAAAAGAATAGCGGTAAAGTTTGTCAAAAAAATTAGAATTCTCTAAATTAATAGTTGTAATGTTTGTTATAAACTGGAATCATTTGAGGGCCAACTAAAAAACGGATATTTCTGACCAGATTTGTGATACTTAATCAAGATTACTTGGCATTACCCACTCAAGTTAACATAAATGATAGAACACAGAACCTTCATATCTCACTGTTAAGATGATACCATTGAGCTATTGAATCACAATTTAATGGTCTGTAGCTTAAGTTCACTTTAATTGGGATTTAACAGGATTATCTTCCAATTTCATCAATAGTTCATCTCATAATAAATGATTTTCCCATTTCTATGAGAAGCCCCAAACTTAAATGAAATAACTTTTTAGTAATTTCATGTTTTCAATGGTTCATCAAATGAAATCAATTAATGATGAACATTAGAATGTTTGTTGTCATAACTGGATTATTTCTTGCGTTATCATTCTAACAGACGTATGGCCTTGTGCTTTAGTCAGAATATAGATGTCCCAATTATTGTTACTAATACGTCTGAAATATAGTTCGTCCAAGCTGTTGTTAAGTTTTATGGTACTGATCACTCCCGAAAGGTTATAATCTAAATATACTCATTCATTGATCACTACTCTTAGTGTCGCTTTAGAAAATAAAAGTAATAAAAGGTTGTGAACTGACAGATATTCTGTAGTCTTTATAATAATGCCCCCAAATGCCCTGGTACGACCGAGAGTGGAGAGAGTCCGCTCTCCCTCTCGAAATGCTCTCACATGGCCACGCATATATAGCCTCTGCCAAGGAAGTCCTATTCACTAACCTCTCGCTCCAGGGGTGTTGTTTACGAAAGTAAGAGAACAAAAAGCGAATGTCCAGCGCTTTAACCGGGTTGGTGGGCACGGCGAGTCCACCTAGGGAAGTATGAAAACTCTCATTCCAAACCAATGGTGCACATGGGCTCCAGTATCCTGAGGTAACAGATGGCGTATGAATCAATCGTTGGTCACTGGCTACCATGGGACTACATCCTCTTACGATGCTCCACTGCCTTGTGGATCATATCTTTAGATCAAAGGCTCGGGGAGTGGCCCCCTAAGAAAACCACCTTCAGTTTGGGCACCTGGACAGTACCACAGCCCTCATACAAATCAAATGAGATTTGTGCGGCGCATATGTATCTGTTGCTTCCTTGTACCAATATTTATGTGTTTAAATAAATAAAATAGTCTTTGTAATATTGTTATTACCAACAAAGCTGATTTTAACAAAGAACATAATAATCCACAGATTTGAATATTTAAATTTACGAAAAGTATAATTATTAATTTCTAAGAATATATATTTATCAACTCAGTAAAATGAAGATAGATTTACTGAAAAATGTTTGATCAAATTAGGCGAAACTATTCATGTCAAGAAAATATATGATTGCCGATGAAAATTGGCAAGTACAAAACCTCATTGTAAAGCTACGTACAATATCACCTTAAAACATGCAACACAAACAATTAGAACATTAAATAAACAGTTAATTTAACAGTAAACTGTATACATTTGTCAAGTAAGATGCATTTTGTAGTGAGAATATTTATTAATTAGGCAATATATAAAAACAATAAATCCAGTTCCATGTGGATAAAGTTAAGTAGATCAGTATACTTAATAAATCTATCAAGGATGTCAAATAGAAACGATCATATCTTCTTTTATCATTGGTCAGTGAAAAAGCAGCATCATATTGTGACGCTAAATTTTCATGATAATTCTTGGGAGGATAGTAAATTAGTTTTTGTCGATACCGACGACAAGAATTATTACGATCACAAAGCTTACAGAAGATTGATTTCTTAATCAACGACTCTTCGCAAAGCTTGATGTTTTGCTTTTTTGTTGAATATTTTTTTTTAAAAGGACTCATGAGGCATCCTAGACGACTGTTCCATTGAGCAAAATGATTATTCACTACAGCAACGATAGTCGCCAAACCCATGAAACCTAACTGATTCAATATATAAATTCCTGAGTTTGTTACATAATGAAAAAGAAGGAAAGAATTAGCGAACTTTTGGATAAAAATGATATCATTGTCAAGGTAACATGAAATATGTCTGACTGGTTGTTAAATAATTTTTACACGGAAATAAATGAAAAGTAATCATCTTGTTATAATATGAGGATCCTCAGTGGTCCCCACTCAGGACTTCACACGAGATGTAATGTATATGGCGAAATATAAAGTTTAATTGGCAACCAAGGATTTTGACAAGCTACAAGGTAGAGAAATTTGGTTGTAATTGTTTAGACTCCTGGATTACCCACTAAGCTGAAACCAGCAGGGGAATACTGAGTATGGGATAAAGTGCTTCTAAAAAGATTTAGCCTAGTTTTAATTCCGATGGATATATGCGTATTTAATAGATTTGCTTTTCTGTTGGTTAAATGAATAGTTCAAATTTCAGTACATTTTGCAAATTTTATTTAAAATTATTGCTTAATTAACTAAAAGATAACTTTTCTTCGTATATTGTGTTAGCGATCAACAGATTGGATTCCTGACAGCTTTCTTTTAGGATGATGATATAAGTGAGGCTTTTATGCAAATAATATTACTGATTTTAAAAAAACCATATACATATACTCACAGGTGACTAACCTCATGAATAATTCCTGGGGTTCTAATGAGAGTTCTAGACCGATGGACTTTAACCTTGTCCGGAATGTAACACATATAACCAATGTCAATGGATGATGGCTGTGAAGTATCATAAACTTATTGAAGTTGAAAATGTGTAACGGTGAATCTGAATATAGGGATTTAAAGATAAAATGCTCTCCGAGAAATCTGAAACTCTCAGTTCAATATCTGACAGGGTCTTGGTTGAACACTTCTGAGGCGGATAAAATAAATATTCAGTGCTTCCTGGTTTCTGATGCGTGCATAACTAAAGTGAAGTGATTATGTAAACTGAATAGTCTCCATAAAACGTCTTCCTAAAAATCATTTCCTTCCTACATTTGTATATAAATTGTTCTCGTATATGATGTAAATCTGATTTTAAGACAGAATTGGTGTTCAACTGGACAATAACTGGTATTCTCTCATTTACAACCGATTTCATGCTTACTTTTGGAAACTCGAGTTTATCGAGATATTTAACTGAATCTGTTTCAAAATCAACCTCTCTCAGTTGTGTAACCGGAATACATACTTGAATTTAGTATGCTATCAGAGTAGCCTGAAATCAAGTCTAGATTTCTTATCATTAGAGAGGTATTCAATAATCCAGCAACAACTGAATGGATTAGATGATTATGTAATCTCTATCATTTATCAAATATTAGTTGTCTTACAAAAACTAAATTCACTCAAATTTTGAAAAAGTAACTTGGAGTTCATTTTAATCAAACTTTCATGAATTTTCATGAACACCTAAAACCGTATATCACCAACTCAGTTTATTTAGGTGCGTTTGGTTGTATTGCCAATAAGTCTTAATTAATTGGCTGAGAGAAATAATACTACACTTCGTAATCTCTTGTTGACTAACTAATTTCAGGCAACCTTTGAGCAGCTACCATAACTAAATATTCTATCCATACACTTTGTATCAATAAACTTGAAGTCATCAACAGTTCATTCACTGTCGATCGTTGTTCCTTGTGTGAATTATGTACAGGTGGCTTATCAATGCCCTTAGAAATAGCTAGTTTAAGATCAAAAAGTTGGAACCAACAATGTCTTTCTTTCTATGTTAATGATTGACTTGTCCGTCGAAGTTTATTTTCAGAATGTTTAATTGAAATAGCAGTGGTTCTCAGATAACAGTTTTAGGGATTTCATTAGGAACAAAGCTATCACAGTTGAAAATATTATCTCTGCATATACTATTGATCGATTAATAAAAGTCCCAGGGCTTAAACTGGAAGTGTACTTACTTCAGTACCAGATAGCAACATATTTTATCTTGTTAATCTATATAATTTATACCTAAGTTGCTTGGAATAAAATAATATTACTGATAAATTATGATTGACAGTAGTGCTGAAGTTGAAATGTCACCTAATGTCTCTCCAGTGACAATCAAGCTAAGACGCTCCTTTAAAAGTAACCCCTTTCAATCCAACTTTTATTAAACCAAAGGTGACTAAAAATTAAAATATACAACCAAGAGAAACGTGTCGATTAGTGTTCTCATTTGAATCCATTAGGTATTTTAAAGCAACTGATTTAAATAACTCAATCCATGTATAGTGATCCTCAGCATTCAACAACTAGATTTCTTTCTTTATTAAGGGATCCTATTTCAGATTTCAATGGATGTTTTCACTATGGAACTTAGTATCGTAATCATCTAAATATCAGAATACATAGTGACTCATTGTAGTTATAGACCATGCACAAAAATTGATTTTCCGTTGGACTGAATATAAAATCTATAATTAGATAGTTAAAAATTGTAATATATCAACTGTTCAACGCGAAAAGTAATGAAATTAAGTAACCGATTTATACTTAGTATATACTCACCTAAAAGTGGTATCTGGCTCACAGATCGAGGTGTGTTTGATGATACAGTAATAACATAAACAGTGGCACCAAAAAATAATGATAATGCAGTGGCTAACCGATCACTTGGACAACTCAGTGTAAATATTGAACATGTTAACGTTGAAATCAGTGTGAATGGTGCGACAACGAATGTAACAAAGTACAAGGGTTCATGTTTCAGTTTAATAGATATTACCAGATATTGATATTTTGAGTTAGTTTGCCTCAAGTATACGGAAGAATGATAACCAATTTCTTCAATTATCCATTCACTATGATTAGCGTTGGGCATAAAACTGTTATCAATACTTAAGTGATCAATTTTTAAATTGATTTCTAGTTGTTTGATTGTACTATATAGTGTAGTCAAAACCAGATAACATTTTTGTCTGTCAAATGGTAATTTAGTCATATCAAGAGGGCAAGATAGTTCTAAAACTGAACCATGTAACCATGTCACGTGACCGTTAGACTCAATCATCAAACGTGATGCATTACTGCTCGAAGCCAAATCAAACAGCCCGTTCTTTTTACGATTTCCAAATGCTAAGTCAGGTCTCCATAATTGTTTACTCTTAAAAATCAGTATATTTTGTAAATCACCAAAATCGCTTGGTTCCCACTTCAGACGATGATCCATCCACCTCTAAAGTAAAAGGAAAACCATTCGTAAAGTGGTAAACAGACTAAAACGGTTTTTTATAAACTGTTTAAATAAATAAACTACTTATAGAAGATATGTAATCCAAACTACGTGTAGGAGATCAAACGATTGTTTCCCTATTCTATATGGTTACTAAACACATTTACCAGAAACCATAGTGACTAACATTTGTGAACTTATATTATGCAAGTTTATTGTGAAAATTCCGTTATCAATAAATTGTCTTGGAGGATCTACTCATGAATTTTGTTGTTAGCTAGTGTTAACCAATAATCATTTGATGTAATTTTGTCCATAAATCAATGTACATCGAGCGTATTGTAGTCTTTTAGTTATGGATGAAAAAATAGATCTTTATCTTTTACTAGTGTCTTTTTTTCCATTGCGTCAAGTCATATCGAGTTTAAGTTCCGTGTACAACACAATTTTCTATCTTTCAAGTACCAGTTCAATTTATACAGCCCAAATTTTGTACAAGACATTATTTCAACTTTACAGAAACCCATGACCACAAACTATTAAATTTAAGTCTCGGACTTCTGATACGTTAATTTCAGTCAAACTTTTAAGACATGAAAATATATACAGTATATTTTTATTTGCTTATGCATTTCAAATATTTTACAATATTGTCCAGTGTATTTAATGTTAGCTCGTTGAAGACAGTCAGTTGTAATGATATATTTACCCATAAGTATTGGAAAAAGATCAAAGACAATCTACGTCTTCCGTATTGATCCTTTTTTGATAAAACAACAAACAAATTTTATCGTGAAGATCGTCCTTTCGTTTCAGTTATCATACATTATATTTTGAACTCACAGACTACCTTAGACATCAAGGAATACCAGATAGAAATGATAAGAATCCTAGTTTGTAGTAAACAGTAAAACACCACGTTCGAAGGAAGCAACACAGATCTGTTAAAGTGGGAATGTTTGGAGCTTTTATTTAAAACAAATGGAGCATTTTATTTTAAAATAATAACAGTGTTCTGATCAATGAATAAGACATAGCGAAACATGGCATATGTAACACTGTACGGCTCGAAGTTATACAAACTTTAATTTCACCTACTTGAAACGGTATAGTAACCTATAATACTTCCATGAGAGATACAGTTGAAAAAAACTATTGTTTACAAGGATATCAAGGAGTCTATAACAATGGATCATAAGTTACTTGAGTCTTTGTTTCAAAACATCAGATTATAAGATGTTTTTCTGTTTAAAACAATTATATGAACGAAGAATATTCTTTTCAATAATTTCTCATCAGGTTCTACAATTATAAATTAATAATCCATACTCGGGCTCGTGAACACCTTCCAGTGTGGTTAAGCAAAGGTGTAGTCAGAACGGTTAACAGCTCTGTTTTAGCCCATTTAGTTCAGACGGGACATAGAGCCGACATTGAGCAATCTTTCACAGTAATATATCGTGTAAATAGCAGTCTACCTAATTCTGTCAGACAGAGAATCCTGCAGACGGCTAAGGCAATTGCTATTCGGATCAAAAAGCCAGAGCTCTGCATCCAAAAGAAATATGTACAGCCACTCCTTTTACCCTGGCCAACTTCAGGGTCAACTTGTTAATAATCAATTTTGTAATATGGTGACATTAATTTGATTAATGTTCATTTCTATATCTTAAACTTAGTTTATCTACACATCTTATCAGTCATTATTCTTATTATTATTATTATCTTTATTATTATTATTATCACACCTGCTAACCTTTTATAGAAATTTATTTATCATCCACCCCCTATCTACTATATCTGACCTAATTTATATAATTCTACATATTACGTAATTTCCGATTTGTAATCCCATTTTTGTAGCTCTCACCCCCATGTCAACTATATATATTCTGATAATTTATCTTACGATTTTATTTCACCTATAAACTGATTCAAGTTAACACTTCATATTAGTCATCCCAAAAACATTAACGATTCGATCTTATTTTATATGACAAACAATCCTTGATTCACATATTACAGTTTCTTAAATTGATGTACTCTGCCTTAAACTTGGCCAATCTTCTTTTATGGATTATTAATTTATAATTGTAGAACCTGATGAGAAATTATTGAAAAGAATATTCTTCGTTCATATAATTGTTTTAATATGATGGGAGTTTTTCTGTTTGACAGAGGTAACTTTTTTTACTTGTATTTAGAGTGAATTTCTGTCTTTGTACGGAATTAGGTGAAGAAACTCTATAGACTTCCTGTCCGTATCAGTGTTTCAGTCTGGTAATACATTTCAAATCTGATAAAATGCGCGGTGTAAAATATTGTGAACAGTAATGACCCATAGAAAAACTTTCTTGATAATCTGATTTTACATTTATAGGTTGATGAAAGATGAAAAATTAATTTTAGTCATTTCTAACTCGAATAAATTCTAATATTATTGATTTTTATGTTAAACATTTTGAATATAAGTGTGCATTTCTGAACTTCGCCTGTAGCTCTTTTAGAGTTACTGCCGGTTCCAAGCCCGGGTAAAGGAGGAGGGTTGGGTATGGGGGTTAGCGACCCCATCCCGTAGAAAAGCTAACTCGCTAAAAAAACGCTAACCAGAAAAAATTATTCAAACCATTTAAACTCTGCACTGGGAGTTGAAAGAATAATTATGACGTCTCATGATGAAAGCCGAGATTCTTCTGAATTCACGAGACTGATGCACCTTCTAACAACCAGAGCAACATTCTTTATAGATACATGGAACGTCCGGACAATGTGGGAGACAGGAAAGACCAGCCAAATAGTAATGGAAATGAGGAGATACAACTTGGCAGTACTCGGAATCAGCGAAACCCATTGGATACAAACTGGACAACAAAGGCTAGGTACAGGAGAGATGCTGCTGTACTCCGGTCACGAAGGGGAAAATGCTCCACACACTCAGGGAGTTGCTCTAATGCTGTCCAAAGAAGCACGAAATGCACTTGTGGGATGGGAATCTCATGGACCCAGGATAATCAAAGCATCATTCAGAACAAAGAAGCAAGGGATCACAATGAACGTTATCCAATGTTATGCACCCACCAATGATAGCAACGACGATGATAAAGATTAGTTCTATGAAAGGCTGCAATCAATTATAGAGAAGTACTCACGAAAGGACCTCACCATCCTGATGGGAGATCTAAATGCTAAAGTTGGAGTGGACAACACAGGATATGAAGATATAATTGGACGACATGGATTAGGAGAGAGAAATGAAAATGGGGAGAGACTTGCAAACCTATGTGCATTCAACAAATTGGTTATAGGCGGCACAATATTTCCACACAAACGTATACACAAAGCTACATGGATCTCACCGGACCAAACCACAGAGAACCAGATAGATCACATCTGTATCAACAAAAAATTCCGAAGATCAATGGAAGATGTGAGAACCCGGAGAGGAGCTGACATAGCTTCAGATCACCACCTGGTTGTGGCCAAGATGAGACTGAAGCTAAAGAAACACTGGACAACTGGACAAACAGCACTACAAAGGTTCAATACAGCCTTCCTTCGAGATACTGACAAGCTCCATGAATTCAAGATAACTCTCAACAACAGGTTCCAAGCTCTACAGGATCTACTGAATGAACAAGAAACTACTTTGGAGGACAACTGGAAAGGGATAAAAGAAGCACTAACTTCAACGTGTCAGGAGGTTCTTGGTCCTAAGAAGTATCATCACAAGGAATGGATCTCTATGGGAACCCTGGACAAAATTCAAGAAAAGAAGAACAAGAAACTAACAATTAACAACAGCCGAACACGAGCAGAGAAAGTCAAAGCACAAGCAGACTACTCAGAAGCAAACAGGGAAGTGAAGAAAAGCATTAAAGCCGACAAGCAGAAATACATGGGAGAACTAGCAACGACGGCGGAAAAAGCTGCAAGAGAAGGGAATATGAGACAACTATATGATACAACGAAGAAATTGGCAGGAAGATATAGCAAACCAGAGAGACCAGTCAAGGACAAAGAAGGAAAGACAATCACTGAGATTTAAGAACAGAGGAAAAGATGGGCAGAATACTTCGAGGAACTGCTGAATAGACCAGCCCAATTGAACCCACCGAACATCGAAGCAGCACACACTGACCTTCCTATAGATGTCACTCCACCAACGATCGAAGAAGTCAAGATGGCCATCAGACAAATCAAAAGTGAGAAGGCGGCAGGACCTGGCAATATACCAGCAGAAGCACTGAAGTCAGACATTGAAATAACTGCAAACATGCTTCACCTTCTATTCAAGAAGATTTGTGTTACGTCCTTGAATCTTTCTACCCACTTTGTGCCGAGTATGACCTGTGTAATGTAGATTAAGACCTTGACCCGGTAGGCTGACTGGCTTAACCTTTGAGGCTAATATGCGTGAGTTCGAAGTGGGGGTAGAGAGACGAAAACTATTCTATCCCTGATTGGCTGGCAAGCACGCGCGAGAGAGAGAGAAGACAAAGACAGCTGGAACGCTAATCACTTTATTCCAACCCCGATCTAGCACTCGAATTCCCAATTCAGATTAGGGTGAAAAGTTACATGAATAAATAGATGACTAAGCTGACCACAACGTACAATAATTAGGAAAATACAATTATGTCCAAAACTGGGGGATTATAGTAGAAAATAGGGTACAAAAGATTACGTCTAAATGACAATAGCTTTACAACAGAAAATGCTATGGTAATGAATTATACATCAAACGAAAGCTTATGATCTGTAGAATAGGTTAGGGGCAAAAGTAAATGTTACAGTTTTACAAGCTTTGAATTAAATGAATTAATGTCCCCAAAAATAGCGTCCGTAATTTGTTAAGGCTTCTTGTTTTGCGGTTCACATCAATTTGGGAAGAGGAACAAGTGCCAATGGACTGGAAAGAAGGATATCTCATCAAGATACCAAAAAAAGGAGATCTGAGCAAATGCGAGAACTACAGAGGCATCAGTTTGTTATCAGTACCAGGAAAAGTTTTCAACAGAGTGCTGCTGAACCGGATGAAAGACGCAGTAGACGCCGAACTTAGGGATCATCAGGCTGGATTCCGTAAGGATAGGTCGTGCACAGATCAGATTGCGACACTACGGATCATCGTTGAACAATCAGTTGAGTGGAACTCATCACTATACGTCAACTTCATCGACTATGAGAAGGCGTTTGACAGCGTGGATAGGAGAACATTATGGAAACTTCTTCGACACTATGGAGTTCCTGAAAAGATTGTCAACATTATCCAAAACTCATACGACGGACTACAGTGCAAAGTGGTGCATGGAGAACAGCTGACAGATGCATTTCCAGTAAGGACCGGAGTCAGACAAGGCTGTCTACTCTCCCCATTCCTCTTCCTTCTAGTGATTGACTGGATTATGAAGAATTCGACATCTGACGGGAAATACGGAATACAATGGACAGCTCAGAATCAATTAGATGATTTGGACTTCGCAGATGACCTAGCCCTCCTCTCTCATACACACGAACAAATGCAGATGAAGACAGCAAATGTAGCAGCAGCCTCCACATCGATAGGCCTCCACATTCACAAAGGAAAAAGCAAGATTCTCAAATGCAACACAGAGAACACCAACCCAATCACACTTGATGGCGAAACTCTAGAAGAGGTGGAAACATTCAAGTACCTGGGGAGCATCGTTGATAAACAAGAAGGATCGGATGCAGATGTAAAGGCGAGGATTGGCAAAGCAAGGGCAGCATTTATACAATTGAAGAACATATGGAACTCAAAACAACTGTCAACCAATTTCAAGGTCAGAATCTTTAATACGAACGTCAAGACAGTCCTACTGTATGGAGCTGAAACGTGGAGAACTACTACGACCATCATCAGGAAGGTACAAGTATTTATAAATAGTTGTCTACGCAAAATACTCAACATCCATTGACCGGATACTATCAGCAACAGCGTTTTATGGGAGAGGACAAACCAGCTTCCAGCTGAAGAGGAAATTAGGAAAAAACATTGGAAGTGGATCGGACATACATTAAGGAAATCACCAATGTGCATCACGACTCAATCCCTAACTTGGAATCCGGAAGGGAAGCGGAAAAGATGAAGGCCAAAGAACACACTACACCGGGAAATAGAAGCAGATATGAAAAGGATGAATAGCAACTGGAAAGAACTGGAAAGGAAGGCTCAGGACAGAGTTGGATAGAGAATGCTGGTGAGCGGCCTATGCTCCTCGACGAGGGGTAACAGGCGTAAGTAAGTAAGTAAGTAAGTGCATTTCTGAAGGAAATATTTTCCTAACTACTTATCATGTATTTTAATATTCATCCATTATGGTGGTATTTTGAGATATCATCGGCAACTACGTTAATCAAATTAATTTAGACAACCAGTCATACATCTGATTAGTAATAACAAAGGTGTTATAGTTATCATCACAGGTTTATTTAAGTTAATCCACCACTTAGAATCTAGAAACACTGAACAGTTGTTTGGTCTCACAAGGGGCTCTTCAGCAGCGCTAACGGGTATTTTGTCCAGTGCTTCCTGGTTTCCGAATGTGGTCTTACTAAGATAAATATATGATGTAAAACTATGGAAATTCAACAATCTACGCGAGCCCACTACGCTAGTAATAATAATAATAATAATAATAATAATAGTGAATATAATAATATGATTACAGTATTTTAAGCCATAGACTGAAGTTCGAAGTTAAGATTTTTAATGTCTAGTGATTCTGAAAGTGACTGTGATTGAGATTCAGCTTATTTGACCATAATTTACCCACAAAGCTGGTTGAATTAGACGTGTTTATTGCTAGTGTAAATAGATACATGCTGGGATTATAAATATCCTTCAAGTTTCAGCTTCACTAATATTTGGAGATATACAAACCATTGAAGTTTAAATGACAGGTTTAAGAGTTATATGATCATTAAGGTTCATGAATATCATAAGTTTTATTCGTAAAATAGTTAGGGCTTTACATTGTTGAGTAACTAAAAACGATGTTAAAATAACCATTTTCAGGAGTAATTCGACTGATTGCATTAATTTAATCTTGTTGTTTTTAAATTAACGAATTTTTTCAAGTAATTTAGTTGAATATTAGAAATTCTCAAAATCTGTTTCTTTATTTATGGATGAGTACACTTCTTCTATCTCGTAAGTCAAAATAATGATAGGAAAATATCGGTAGAAATAGATTATTATATTACTAACATGAAGCTATATACGCTTTAAATTTATTTCCATATTAAGTACAATTAATCATTATGATATTACTAGTCTAGCTAATGTTGTCGATTCAATTTAAACCTATGTGAATGAAGAAATGTGGAGAAACGAATAGAGAAGAAAAAAAGGAACGAAAAATTGACAGTACCATCCATCACAATTAAAATTAGTAATTGAGGTAATTTTGTTGTGTTTAACCACCAATCAACCCGTGCATTATAAAATATTGTGCAAAAATTACTTAAGATTAAGTGAATATTAGGAAAGAAAAATGAAAATAATGAACACATTGATATGCATCGTGCATTTGTATACAACACTTAAGAGAAAGAATATATATAGAGAGATAACTTACTATTGTAAACCATCCAGATATTATAAGTGTTTCATCTGAATGTGACTGAAAGGAGTGGGAGAGAGAAAAAAATGTACAGTCGATAAGTTTTTTGTCGTTAGCGAAAGATAGAAATTAAAATTACTGTCATAAATGAAACTGCAAAAAATGAATATTTATTATTTTTCAAGTGACTTAATTGGTTTCATATCATGAGTGAGATAGATGATAGACAAATAGAGGGACAAGAAACTATGTTTTAACTGACATGTGTTATTTTGGAGTTTTTGCTTTTGCCAAACAATCTTAATCGATGTAAGTGAATGGAAAATTACATCGTTAAACAATTTAAATATATATACTATCTAGGAAAAAGTTATAATAACACACTAGATAACCAATAGCTAATGAAATTTTTTAGACTACTCGATGAATTCAAATCATTGTGACAGTCTTTAGGACAAAGATGTTATTGGCTAAAAGCTTCCAACACCACGTCTTTCAAAGGTGAGTCTCGTAGTCTATTCTTTATCTGTTTGTTTTATAAACTCGACTATTTTGTTTGTATGTAGTGAAAATAGTGGGTGATAACAATTGAAGATAAATTAATTAATACTATACAAACTATGTGGCTAAATAATGGACTACCGTTCATTAATGACTCGATTTTTTGTTGAATTACCAGAGTTTTAGTTCGAAATAATTATTCCAAAGGTCAGAAAGAAAATAGAAGTCGGTGGTTACTATGTATATTGGATCCACGGCAATCAATGTCAGAAAGTGCTTAAAATTGGAGAATTCGAACTCAGAAATATTAAATCAGCGCACGAACGATAATAACCTCTCTCTACTGTATGCAATTCCTGGGTTTAACATTTTGTAAAGTTTTCAGACCAAGAAAATAAAACTATCTAGCTCCCTCTTTCTTCCAACAATTCTCTAATTAACTGTAGTCTGTGACGACAATCATTTGAATAATAAATAAATCTCGACCAGAACTGTTACGAATTAGTTATTACTGTTACTTCATGACTGAAATTAGGTTTTGAATTATTATAGGAAAGTTTGAAATGAATTTATTTATAACTAAACAATAAAGTTCTCGGACACACTTCAAAGGAAGAGGCATAAATATCCATTCTACTTACTATATGACAAGAAGTATCACTTGAATTTTTTCAGTAATTCCAGAAATGCAGTTTATTGAATACTATTCGAAATAACAGTATTTAGGCTATCAACTCAGGATATAAAAGCTGATCATTTGCAGTCACTTACTAGTATTTAATACTGTTTATTTTCAGTCATGATGCCACCCCTTAGTTAATATTGAGACAACAACAGTTTGATTAAATTTATTAACACAAAGTTTTAATTAATCTATTCTAATGATAATTTGCAAAATAGTTTTCAGATTTATTTCTGACAAAAATCATGTGCATGATCTGTAGGCAAACTAAATATTTTTTTCAAAGTTGACTTATTCCTCCAAAAAGAGGCAAATTTTTTAAATCGCTGTTTTGAAGCCCTTAGGTTGAATATTTAAGCCTGAGTTCGTCATCTTAAACCCTCATACTTAATGTCTGATTTTTAAAAACGCATTCACCAGTTTTACAATTAGACTGAGCAGAATACGTTTTGGCCAATCTTTCAAAAACTCATGAATCTCGGGATGGAAATAGTGAAAAATAGCGGTTTTAAACGGAAGCTAAATAACTTTATTGTTGTTCATCAATAAGATTGACTAAAAGCTTTGCAATATAAATCATACCGCATTTAGCGATTATTATTTCTTTTTGATATATTGATATTTTAGGCCCCTGAAATATCATTGATTATATATGATGACTAGAATGAGATGTAATTTCCATTCTATTCGCGATGAAATATAGATTTAGTAAAAAACGGCAATATATGCTTCACAATTTCAAGTCACTGGTAGCGAAAATATAAGTTTATCTTACTATCCCTATTATTGGGTGGAGGACATTCCATCCCATTCTTTGTCTGCCTACTTATAGGAAGATATTAAATTTAACGGAAATTAATAAATAAAACCATATGAGCAGTAGATAGTCCTAAATATAAGTAAACTTGTCATGTTTCATTAAAACAAAACATTAAAATAAAACCTACCAACTTTACTACTTGTATAAGATTATATGTTAGATTAACAAGAAGGGGCTTCTGACAAACATGAGGACATGCAGATGGTTGCAACCATAAATTAGGTTGATTGATCAAATGATTCGCTAGAATTTCTTCATAACTTTTACCAAAAACTGAGTCTAATTGAATTAAGTCCAATGAAAAAAAACAGAAATGGGTCAGTGAAATTGCTGAGGATACAATGTTTTCAATGCTATACAAACTATCGGTTCTCTACAGAAACAATAAAGAAGTCAAAAGAATTCGACATAAGATAACACCAAACGTAATTTAAATTTCAAGCAACTAACAAAATATTGGCTTCATTTGAATATGTCTATATTTCTGTTGTGAAAACGGACGGTGGTCTTTAGTGGGTTATTTCATTTTTCTTCCAAATTTGAAACGGACATTGAGAACTAATCGATTGCATCGTAATTAATAGATATTCTCTTGAAGCCATCAGTTATTAATCTACTTTGCATTATGAGATAAAATGTATTTGACTAGTGTTGTTGACAACGGAAGCAACATATTGTAAATTTATGAACTTCATGGCTATTAAATTATTCAAATATTTTGCTTAGCCAGCTTTCTCTTTATTATCATAATTAACTATTTGTTCAATGTGTATGCATTTGCTTTCAGAATGAAAACAGACCTACGAGTGACTGACGACATTTGATTTTTCACTGGAAATGTAGGAAAATTTTGGTATACATGTCTTTGTTGAGCCAAATATGATGAAACATAACAGTTAATATTATAAGGATTTAAGTTGATTAAATGTCTACTTCTAAATAGTATTTATGATAGATAGATATCAGTAGAACAGTGAAGATAGAATATCAGTGAACAGTAATTTCACTTTATATTTAAACTTTTTTGTTAACGCTCATGTTCTGTTATGTGATTATTTGAGAAGTGTAATCTTAGTTGAGTACTGAGTTACAGTACAACACAATGAGCAGAGGTATAACTAAACTTGTTGTTGAATTAACTCATTTACATCAGTAGTGCAACATACATTCAAAATATTTAAAACATCTACAATTAACCAGGTCACGTAATAACCAATTGTAATCTAATGCATAATTCCCGCTATCTTTGCTAAATATTTTGTTTACTACATGTAGTATTCCCTTCTTATGATGGAGATATTTGATACTAACTCCGAAAATTATACCAGAATAATATAAACTGAAGATATCTAACAACAACACTTCAAGTGCCATAGTGAAAAGAGGTAGAAAGGCTTTTAAAAAAATACTTTTATTCTCATCAGAGAAGCAGAAGTTTTAATGCACCTCATTCAAATACATGGCTCATTAATGACCTTCGATCTTGAGGAGAGAAATATTCTTTTAAAACTTGAAGCAAAGTGAATTTTGTATTGAGGGGATATATGAAATTTCGATCAATGGGGGAATTTAAAGAAGTAAAAATAAAAGTTTTCACTTATATAATAACTTCGATTTATTTAGTCTCCTAAATTGACTGAACTTCACGGAGGAAAACGTCATAGATTTTTTAAATAGTTGGATTAATTCATTCATTGTCCGAAAGCTGGTAGAATTTACTTACCTACAAATCATAATACGATAACGTTCGTCACTTGCATAAGTCTCAATCTTCATGATATTTCCAACCATACGAAGAACTCAATGATCATATTTTCAACATACAATCATTGAGGTAATATGGTTTTATCATGCACTTGTTTATAAATTTGTTAGCGTTTGACATCATGAGTCAAGTTTGTTCATCCTTTTATGGACCATATATGTTTAAAGTATATCAAAACACAATTATATGTACGAAAAATATTATTTTCAATAGTTTCTCATCAGGTTCTACAAATATATATCCAAATTAATAATCCATAAAAATTGGCTCAATTTAAGGAAAACTAAATCTTCTAAGATTATAACATATGAATAAAGTGTTGTTTGTCATATAAAATCAAATCAAGTCGTTATCAGTACGAGGTTGTGGAGACCGCTAATTTTTTGATTGAGATCATGAGTCGACGAAGGTTAGACCACCATTGAAAACCTGGAAACGTTGAACGGCCGTTTCGTCCTACTCTGGGGCTCTTCAGTAGTGAGAATTCACGATCCCGCATGTAGAATTCGAATCCAGGACCCTCGGTCTCTCACGTGAACACTTAACCTCTAGGTAATCGAGCTGATATCCAACGGTGTTAACGTCTAACTCTAACCAATCCAGTGGAGCTAATCCGTGTCAGGTAGAGACAGGTATCTACCTTAGAAAATTGAAGATGGTCACGCAATTTCACGGATTGGTTCAAGTTGGACATTAACACTGTTGGATACTGGCTCAGTGGTCTAGAGGTTAGGTGTTCAAGCGCGAGACCGAGGGTCCTGGATTCGAATCCTACATGCGGGATCGTGGATGCTCACTTCTGAAGAGTCCCATAGTAGGACGAAACGGCCGTCCAATGTTTCCAGGTTTCAATGGTGGTCTAACATTCGTCGATTCATGATCCAAATCGTTATCTTGAGGTGACTAATATGAAGTGTTAACTTGAATAAGCTCATACGTTAAATGAAGATGTGAGATCAATGATCAGAATAAATATGGTCAACATGGAGTGAGTGAGAGAATGATGCAATTACAAATCAGAAATTATGTAATATGTAGAATATGAATTAGGTACGAATTAGTAAATACGGTTTGGTGCTGAATAAATTTCTCAAAAAGGTTGGTATGTGTCATAATAATGATAATAACAATAATGTGTGTTTACGATTGAGACATAAAAATGAACATTAATCATATTTCATTACCATGTCATAAAATTGATAACTAACTAGTTAGGCCCGAAGTTGGTCACAGTAAAAAGAGTAGCTCTAGCGTTTTAATCCCAATAGCAATTGCTTCGGCAGTCTGAAGGGTTCTCAGTCTGATGGATTTAGGCAGACTGCTGCTAATACAATATATTATATTGATTGATTACGATTGAAAATATAATCTAATATCCGATTAAATTCATCTACATCCTTTTGCCTCGATCGAACATCATCCATTTTTCACTGTTACTAGATTTGGGAGAGTAATATTTGGTAATTGAAGATTAAATTTAATTATCCTTCTTACCCAATAACTTTCCGTTACTTATATCTTTTTACATTTCAAAAAATTTGTTGATTTCCTTTAAAATAACGAACTTAACTATTTATTAAGTGAAAAATGTGGTAATTTGAACGGTTTTCAACATGATGTGATATCGATTTGTGAGCTATTTATAATAAAAAGATAGATATTTACAATAACTGATCATTGAGTCATTGTCATATTTGTTCAGTGCTTAATGTTGATCTAATCCTATCAATCAAGTTACAATGTAACCATTAGTCTAGGTAAATCGAATAGCTTGTCAGTAATATCCTTTAAGGTTGCGAGTACAGCTTATTGATGCGTGTCAGCTGACACAAAACTAAGTTCTAAAGTTTCCTGCGGACTACCTCCGACCACTCAGAATCAGAAGGTTGATATTTTATTAAGAATAAATGATTCACTCATTTAAGCTGCTCAGTTTAGCAAATAACCAAATTCAGTAATACCAACAAAACTACGAATAAAAATGGAAGTTAAATGGTGAAGAAACTTCAAATGACACCATAAATTTATCATGAAAATGCAGACTTTTGAACTATCCTTGAGACTGTGGGATGCTAAGTTCTTACAGATTTGTTAGCTACTTCCATCCGATGGCATTTGCACTATATCTTGACGGAAATGGAAAGTATAAACAACCGAATTTCAGTTTAGATCTCGATGCTTACATGTTTCAACACATAGCTACATATTCTCAATTCAAACTCATCTGTAGTGATAATTTTTGGAACAAAAGATAGGACAGAGTAACCAAATGAATGTTTCATGGTTTTACCGATTCCCAGATGACTTTTAGTCCACCTACGCAAATATTTAAGCTTCATGTAACCAGAGAAATACTACGAGTCGAAAGTACTTAAACTGATTGGCAAATTATTATATTTCCACTGACATTTATGAAGAATATTGAGAATCCTAATTACTAACCTTTCAGGTCATCGAAATAAACAATCAAGAATATATACGTAAAAAAAATATATAGAACTTTATAAGCAATGGTAAAAAGATGAGAATTTTAATTATAGTGTCAGTGGTGAGAAACATTTGGAGTAATATCATTTAAGGATAAAACATCTGATTGTGAGATAATAATTATCTACCAATAACTGAGTATATACTCACCTCTATTGATTACTGATTAATTTTTATCAAAACAATATGTCCAATATCATACAACTTCCGATCAATTATTTTGTTAATGAGAGGTAACGAAAAAATAGTATAATAAAATGACTATAAGAAATGAGAAACTGATGTTCTTGAAAACCTTGTTGGTTTTTCGAAAACTAAACTCAAATCTCTGTCAGTACTTGTATATTAATACCAGTTTATCTTTTAAAGTAGTTTTTAAAAATTAAAATGACAGTAAAACTATAATAAAGAGAAGAGCCAGTTGGAATATAGAAAGCTATTTTCGTGTTTTACGTGACTTACAAAAGTTATTCTTTAAATCATCATCTAATAAAACTCGATAGAAATACCGTAGTGTAGTGCCCAGTACGTTTGAATTTATCAGTGAAAATTCTTTTTGGTCATCAAAAGATGAAAATGACAATGTTAAACATGTCGCATGCTCACTTCTTTTAACGTAGATCACAATTAACACGCAAATCCAGGAGTCTTTGTTTCTATATACTTCGTTCAAAGTAAGCTCAAAAAATCTCTTTATCGGTGGTTTACTGAACAATAAACGAACTAGTGAAAGAGGACTTGCTGATATCACTGTTTCAGAATTCCATCTCGTTAGCTGTTAGGCAGATTTGTTAATAATTTTTTGTAGGCGTTGATGAATATGTAATTAGTTATATGGCTGTGAAAAAGATTAAGATAAAGACCTTTAGCATGAATACATTCTCATTCATTTATCTGAAGTTATGTAACAGTATTTCCTTAGTGTTTAAATTGAGAAGCTGATGATACACTTTGAAAATCAATAAACTTCCTAAAACCACTATGTCCTAAAGGGTTTCTCATTATTTCTTTAACGAAATGCCTTTGATCTACATAGACTCTGCTCATAATCTGAAATGAGACTTCTGCATACATATTTAATTTTTCGGGCAGAAGGAATTGAAACCTTTATGAGGAAGCTTCTTATCTATTTTTCATTTAAATAAATACGAAATACTTATCACTCGTGATGTTAAAATTAAAAGGATAATGCACTGAAAAGTTTTGATCTATGTCATTTAGTAAATGATGAATGGTTAATTCTAAATATTCCATACAACCAAATATCCTGCTGTGTCAGTTTAGAATTCGACATTTAAACTATGTAAAGTAGTATTTAGGTAGAGTATAATATCCAAAGATTAATTAAGTCAATCATTAGATATTCTATAATTTTTGACTGACACCACTTACAATTCTTATTTCATCTGCTTTGATACATGTATGTATTGTGACATTTCAAGTGACAAAACATAATCTCTAAGTTCTTGTTACGAATATCAATATCATAAGAGAACTAATTTTGATCGGTTCGTGAATCTCATCAAAATGGGACTAATCTACTCATATGTAAAGAAATTCAAAGCAGAAAAACTAAGCATTCTAACGTTTATAGTCATACATTGTAAATCGTGTAATGATTGACATAATTAGTCTTTAGACATTGCACTGTGCCTAGAAATTACTTTACACAATTCAAATGTAAAATTTCAAACTGACACAGCGGGACTGTTGTTTTTATACAGAACAATTTAGATTGTCCACAAATAATTTACTAAATGACGCGAATTAAAACCTTTTGGTGTGTTACCGTCGTAATTTCAACATTTCAGGGAAAAGTGGTGATTATCAGGTAATTACGTAAATTAAGGATATCCAAATGGATATTACATATAAGTTGACAGACCTCAGGATAGTTCGTCCTAATTATTCAAACTTCAATTATAGATTATAAATTAACTATAATGTTGATGTTTTCACTCATCCTGGTGCGAAACAGTTACCTTGATTTTTTAAGATACATTCCGCTGATGAATGCTACCAAGCATAAGGCATAAATGTAAGTTCTGTTGTTTACATTTATACTGAGTTTATTTTCTATTGAAGAAAAGGATATCAGTTTGAATTAGCTAAGATTTATGTGGAACACTTATTTAATATTACAAAATTACACAGAAAATAACTTCTCACATTTCCACACTAATAAGCAATCGAGAGCTAAATGCCTGTACTTGGATGTTTCGGAAGATAAATCTTACAGCCATTTGAATTTATCAAATACCGCAGTGAGGTTACATTTTAACAATGCAAATCTTCGGAAGAAAGTTTAAATACAGAAAATTTTAATAAATGACCCAGTAGTTTAAGTACTGATGTCTTTTTATGAGCCGGAGTTTGTGGTACGCAATTGACTGTTTCTAGATTAGCGGTAGTCATAATTTTTAAACTGCTTTATTTCTTTTCAACCAAACTGATACAATTAAAAGAGAATTAGCTACTGAAGGATATCATTTTCACAGTTGAGCCTTCGTTGTTTTACTCTGTTCAAGTACATCACAGTGTTTTTCGAATGTAGTGTTCATGAATTTGAATCTATGTGTCAACGGCACTGTCAAAACTTTTCCCGATAATCGTTTCACGAACTTTCAATACACTTGATCAGTATCACAAAAGCCGGTTTGTGCGTTTTCTGAGTAACCATGATTGATCAAATATTATAATATTTTGTTTTTCTCTGTAGAAAAATGTAAAGGTATTTTCAAATATGTTTTCGGAGGTCATCATGAACCATTTAAATAAAATCCTAATATCTTACATCATACAGCATTTAAATAATTTGTGCTCTTTGAATGATGAGATCCAACTTCTGTATCAGCAAATGAAAGGTATAACTTATACAAAATCGTCCTAAAATGTGCGCCCATTATACATAAGAATTTATCGATCGAATCATTTGGTAGGAATTGCTTTACGCTTGTTGTGTTATGCATGCTTTTGCTAATCTGATGACGGTCGTTGTAGATTACAGTTTCGTGCATAATACATATTATCTGATAAATCAAGGCCGTTAGGAGAAATAATTGATGAGTGTACCTAATCGCAGATTAGTTATCGCCTTTAGTATAACCTCCGAAATTTCGATAATTATTTTACTTGGATCTACATTGAACATGTTGAGTGTGATGATTTAGTCTTGGCAATCAAACTTTATTTTTGCATGAAGAAAATATTTTGAAGGCAATACTAAATACCTTATATATATATATATATCATATCCTCAAACATTGAGTATTATATGGTTCTGGTTTTCAGAATAGGCACCGAAGCGTCATAACTCTTCTACTTGAAGACCCTTTAACTTCTAGGATAGAATTTAAATGGTTTAAATGAATTTTTACTGGTTAACATCTTTTTAGCAAGGTTCTTTTTTACAGGATGGAGTTGCTAACTCTATCCCATACCTCCTTCTTTATCCGGAGTTGGGACCTTTCATAGTGAAGCGTAAATGAATTGGTAATGGATAGCTTTTTCTGTTTTGAGACTACATGAAACGTCCTAGTTCCTATGTTTACATAATATAATAGCTGTTCATACCAGAGATCTAAAATGGAAGCAAATCAACAAATCGACCCCAACTAATAATCAGTGATTTTCAAAATGATATCAGTCAGTGATGACAGCTGCAGGATGACAGTACTCATTTTCTAAACAATTTCAAACCTCACTAAAAGGTTTAATTTTCATCTGTCATTTATAAACTTTAAGCGTCTAAAGTTTGCCTCTGTCGAGATATTCGAGATATTTATGATTCAGCAGATCAATAGATATTACTGTTTCATTAACATGTGTTTAGTAAACTGTAGTTTAAAATAATGACAGTTTTTTACTGTGAACATCACTGGAATTTAGTTCAAATGTTTTGTCAGTTTATAAATTATCTGGCATTTTGAGAGACGTGTCTACAATGAAACAACTTTCTGAGATACACTCCTCACATCTCTCCTAAATGCGATAACTTCCTTTATATGCATTATATTTGGAGTTTAGATTTTAGTCTACGGTTTATCTTTAATGAACTAGATAATTCTTTTTTGTGTATTTCAAATGTAATATTTTTTGTTTTCAAAAATTTACAGTTTATATGTAATCGAAGAAAAAGATTACTAGTGTGGCGAATTAATCATCCACTAGCTTTGACTAACTCTATTCAGTGGCATAAATGAAGAACAATTGAGCTAAATCATATTAGTTAAGGAGTTGTTTTAACTTGTAAATAATCCAAGTAGTGTGGCAAAATCGATTGACTTTTTAGAGTGATACTTTTGTATAGCATTAAGGTTTGAACAGTGATGAAAATTAGCGACGAAATTCACCATCTAGTTAAACATACTCTTTACTTTTAGAGGTTTCTAACTCTGGTAGTTGCCTGTAAATATCTGGGTAACCTGTTCCTGCCATCTAGAAATTTCAACAAATTATCTGTTTCCTTGTTTGTTTTAATAGATCATTATGTCAATTAACTGCATAATCTATTCAGGTACGTTTGTGAAAAGTTTATGACCTTTCGCTGTACAAGTTAGAAAAATTTACAATCCGAGACATCGTGATGGCTGGTGATGTGCATTGAAAAGAATGAATATTATTCAAATGTCAACTTCTGAAACCAGTGACCACTCAATATTTATCGTGAATATCGATCAAGAAATAAGAAACGGAAACTCGCTGACATATCGGCGAGACTATAATTTATGGACGAGTCAATCAGAAGCGTTCGAGGGATTTCAAGGTCACGGCGCCAACTTCAATACCTGATGTTCATGCTCGGTCGACTCACAGAGGAATTTAGAGAAGACGTGACAATTAGGCGGCTACAATAAATGGGACTACTAAGAAACTTCTTTGTTTGTAATTGAGGTAATCAAATGACTTGTAGACCTTGTGCAGACTACCGTGATGTTATCTTTCGATGCAACATGTTGGAGGAAGACGTTTGCTAGAATAGGAACCTTTTTCTCTCGATCCAGATTGAGATTAAGCCATATTATAATAATTGCCGCGAACTGTATAATGAAAGCACCAGTAACATTGACTGCAACATTCGCAGATGTTACTGAAGCTTCGGCTGTTCACTGGTATGTGTATTGCAGGGATATGTTCACAATAAAAATGACAAATTTACACAATCGGAGTACACACAAACAATATTGAAGCTATGTGGTCGAGGCTGAGAAAGTTTTTGCGACCTTACCATTTCTCCAGAGACCGACTATTATGGAGCCATATAGATGAGTTCCTCTACCTTATGCATTACGATTTTAGAACCTTTGAATCTCTTTCTAACCTTGACAAGTTTTTGGACCATGTAAAAGAAGTGTATCCACTTTAATTCCTTGGTTTTTTATAATATGTTTTTTTCACTCTATACTGACTGTTCACTGACTGACTAATATTTCACAGGGTCACTTGAGATTCGTTAAATTATAGTCTCGCGGAAATATTTTGTGCTGAGAATTCTATATCGTACCATAAATATAATATTGAATAAAGCTAATAATAATAGTAATATAATAGTATATGTATAATATATAATATAATCTGGATATTTGTGGAACAATCAAAAGTTTTCACATTTAGTTGCAGTATGCAGTAATGATTTTGTCCAATGAAAACTGAAGCTATGATGTAACTAAACCATCCGGCTAAGAAAACAATGTTACCAAAACATTTTTACTGATATTTACTCGGAAATGAGGTCTCATGGATTCAAAAAACTAGAAAATAATAATGACAAAACGACTGGCAAAACATGATAAAGGAAAGAAAATTAGTGACTATTTTCATTTGTTTGAAAGGAAACTAGACTAAACGTGAATTATTTAATTGGTACTAAGAGAGGAAAGAAAATAAATTATGAGTCGACAATAGTATTCAAAGGTATTTTTCTGAAAGTGGAGATATATCTAGAGTTACTTTTAAGTTGACGATACAAATCATGTCATTCTTGATGTTAATTAAACGATAAGACATGACACTAGACAATTAATATCATACTCCTCAGGACTTAGCTTTACTTATTCATATATTAACCAGGTTCAAATACATATAGGTCTCCTTTTTGTATTAACATACCTGCTTCATCAAAACAAATGTAAACTCTTTTCTTGATCAAAACAAGAAAAAAGTCTTCAATTTAATTTTTTTAATATGGTTTTAAACATTTTGTTCATAATTTCAGTAACAGTAACACAGATATAAGCAAATACAAAACATGTTATTCTAAGGAAACTTTTGCACTGTTCGAAAGTAATGACCATCACAAGCTGACGTCAGTTGGAAAAACATTCAAACTTGAAGATATTTCAGGGCATTTTTACTCATATATTGTACTCGTTGTTTTGAGATAAAAACAGTAAAAACCAATTGTTTAAAGTGAGTGGGTCTCACTTTCAGAATTTGTCTGAATTAGGAATACAGACTAAGGAATTATAAATCGGTAACTTACTAGTTCCATATTTCTTTCAAGATATCAAGTTATTCGGTTCGACATTGATAAGATTAATTCCAAAATAAAGACAAATTAATTCTTAACTTTGCTAAACTTTACCCGATATCCATATATTCATCATATTCTTACAGCTTAAAACTTTATATTGGTACAAACAACAAAAGACGATAGTGGTCGTCAGTATATGTAGACAATAAATTCAGAAGTTTATTAAGACAAAAAACAGTATACGTAAGGATGCAAAAGTTCTGTTGACTCAACATAATGGTAAGCTATGTAGATTTTTAAATTATTTTATGACCAATTAAAGTCTATGCGATGCATTGTAACAGCTTTTGTTCATTTTAGTCAAGTCTCATAGTTTTCATGATGATTATTTCTACAGTTTTGAGAAAAACAATTTATACTGTAAAAGACAAACGACTCACTAACTTGAGTATCAATGAAAGACTAAATATAATAACTTCTGATTATCTAAAAATTGAAAGGACTTCTGGGATAGTATTTTACACAATCACTAGCCTAGTAATTTAGAACGATGTACTTCGGCATATTGTAATAATATCTATTCTTACAAATTTTGCCTCCCAATTTTATGTTATGAATTACATCTAACAGATAAATTATTTTTTCAGTATAACTATAGACAGTACTTTCTTAAAGGATTTCCACTTATGTTAATGCTTAAAATAATTAATCATACAGATAAGAACTAAATATAAAACCCTCGATGCAAACTGGATGCATGCAATTATTTTCCCGTAGAAGTAAATTCAAAAAATGTATAATATGAAGATCACATCAAGGACTGACTTCGGATAGATAGCTAAGGCCTTCAGGTATTACATCGAGCGCGATATAACTGAAGTTAGAAACGTGAATTTTTGGATGCCAACTTAGTGGTTAAAAAGGATAAGATCTCATACCGAGGCCTGAAGGTCCTGCGTTCGAGCCCTCGTGGAGTAGTGGACGTGCATCTCTGAAGAATCTCATGCATCTGGTAAGTAATTCTTGTTTTTTATTTGGTTATCCAGCCTAGGTCATTTCTTGATGTGAAACTTCAAATTCAACAATCTTCATGATACTCTATAATAATAATAATAATAATAATAATAATAGCAGAATAACTGCTTTATGAAAAGAAAAATCACTGACTCACTAAATGTAAAAAGGTTTATAGAAATGATACTTAAATCAATATAGAGCCAATACATAAATTCCGAAGAATCCAAAGTTAAAAATGTATATAAATATTAATTCAGCTAAATATATAAAGAATCAGATCCCACTTTCATTAGGATAGATCCATAGATGTAGTAAGAGCAATTTATATTTAATATACCCAAGAATTCAATTGGCTGTTTGTTTGACCAATCTAAATTAAAATAAAATAGCATGAAAATCAAATTTACCTATATTCACTTCAAGCTGAATATTTAAGAAAAAAAAAGAGGCAAAATAATTAAATGAATACGACATCGCTGAAAAATAATTTTTCTTTACATATATACATATTATTTTGTCATTTTGAATTAAATAACTGGGCATTTAGTCAGTCAACTCTCTCTTTACAAACTCTGTATATTCGAAGTACTTTGCGTTAGTCTTTAAGCAAGTTCTACAGAACCATTCAAGTGGATTAAATGAAAGAATATACAAGTGACTAAGATGTTTTGTTTCCATTCAAGTTGGTTTTAAATTATTTTATATGATATTCAACTTAAAGACTAAGCTTTGCAGTTAGGAGGAAATTTTTCTTGATTTTCGGACTTACTGTAAATTTAAATGACATTCGTAATTAACCTTCTTTTTACTTTCCATCAAGTTATATTAACATCACTGTAGTTAGATTATACATTGTTTACAAACCAGAAGCACTGTTTGTCTAGAGCTGTCATAGTACTGTGCTTTAAGATAATGTAAAGTTATATCACTGAGCAAGATCGTAGATCAATAGAAGTTAGACACTTACACTGTTGCATACCTGCTCGATGGTCTGGGGGTTAGGCGTTCCTGCTTTAAACCGAAGGGCCTGGGTTCGGGTTCAGGATGCGGGATCTCGGATGCGCACTGCTGAGGAGTCCCACATTAAGACGAAACGGTCGTCTAGCTTAGGTCAACACGTGACTTCAAATGTGAAGATAATCATATGCTACATAAGCTCGTTCTGTCTCATTTCAAAATTTCCGAAGTATTTACTATATCCACCTGATTTTAGGCTGAGCAACTAGAACGTTCCAGTAAATACGATTCCATTCATACGAATAACAATGAATCAATCAGTCTTCCGAAAATATCTTTCCCCTAATTAAAGAACTAGACTCAGGGAATAAACTTGACCACAATTATCTGCGAATTTATCAAAACCTAAGGCACGACCGACACACAGTTTAGTTCTTGATACTTAATTACTCTTAAATCTCCATCTTTATGACAAATTATATTCTCATTTGATTATATCATGAATAAGTAACATGATATTTTCTTCAATCAATTCAGCATACTGAGAAACACTCATCCACTGACAATGATGGATAACTGACGCATATTCAACATAGTCTGACTCTACTGATTACGGCTTCTGATTCAAACCCTGGTAGTTGAATCTTGAAGCTAGTCACTAGTGAGGAGGTAATTATGACTAGTAAAGGGGGATAGGTGAAGACTGAAGAAATTTATTAGTTCAAGTCCCGGCTGAGTGGTCTAAAAGTTGAGAGCTCTGGAGCGAGACCAAACGTCCTGAATTCAGTTCCCTGATGAGCACAGATACGGAGTCTCGTGCTAGAATGAAGTGGCCGTCCAATGCTTCCAGATTTCTAATGATTATCTGGCTAAGAACAGTTCGTAACTTGAACTATAAAAATTCTGCAACCCTTACGTTAAAAAAACACTTGCGTCACCTATGCAGCAAATAACGAGGGATATATCTATTTCCGGATGCATCCAAATTTCTGGCTTCCATCATATCTCGCAAACCTTTCAAAATCCATTGAAGATTAACTCGCGAAGAACAGGCTGTTTTCCATTCTTGCTGAGGATGTATTGATCATATCTTCAACCTCCGACAGAATTTAGAACAACCCAATGTTTATTACTGGCCAACAATTGTCCTTTCCCTGAATATCAGAGCCGTCTTCGAATTGCTAGATAGTACTGTGCTCTGGTATTGTCTACTGGAGATAGGTGTACCCGAGTTTATTAACATCCTGAAGTTTTCATATACAAACACCTTAGATGGAATGAGAGCATATAACTACTTCTCCTCATTGTTCCACTCAAGCAATGGGGTTAGGTGAGGTTATACGATCTCACCATTTCTCTTTAACTTTCCCATCGATGATATTCTGGAAACTGCCCTTATGGAGGAGGTACTGCTTGCGTGGATCTGTTTACTGGAGAAAGATCTTTTAATCTCGAGTATTCTGATTACACTGTCTTACTATGAAATGATGCTCAATCCTAGCAATGCACACTAAACCAGTTGGCAGTCAGTCCATAGATATGGCATTCGCTTTTTATCTTTTAAGTGCAAAGTACTTTTAAAAGACCTTCAATGGCCTATACCAACACTCACTCTTGATCGTTAGTAGTTAGAAATGGTCAAAAATTTTGTGTATTTGGGTAGTTGTGTAGGTACTGATTTTGGTGTGACTGATGAGGTCAATCTATGTATGGTGAGATGTAGAGCAGCTTATGCTAATCTGACCTATCTTTGTTAACGTTTTAACGTTAGTGTGACTGCGAAAAATTGGATTTACGATGTGCCGGTATGAACAGTTTTGCTATACGCTTGTGAAACCTGGGCTCTCAGAGTTGAATATATTAAACAAATCTTTGTTAGATCATTGCTGTCTGAAAAGGATTACTGAAATTCAGTGGTAACTCCATGTTTGTAATTAGAAGGTTCGACAACGTGCTCAGACACACTGACAACAATTCATGCTAAAACAACAAAGTTGGTAGCTTGGACATGTACTACGAATGTCGTCCCGGTGAATGCCACATCGTGTATGATTTATCGATGCTGAGACTGACTAAAAACTTCGGGGAGGTAGTAAATTTACATGGTGTCGTGGTATGAAAGAAAGCAGTATAGGACTGGCATCTGTCAGTCCATCACAACTCCCTTGTTGGGATCGCAGAGACATTGCGATACAATTGATTCCAAGATGTTTGAAACTAAAAACTAAAAATCAAAAATGTGAACAGTAGTTCATATACATAAACGAAAACATGACAATGATTACAAATGAATTTGTGACCATATCAAAAAGACGTTAAAGACCGTTTATTAAATTCAAGTAAGGCTGCAAAATTCGACCATTTGAGTGATTTTTTGATTCATCTGTTTTCAGGGAAATGAAATAAATACGTATAACATTACACCATAGTATAGTATAGTATAGTGTTACCCATAACACCTGTCATTCATATCACCTTTTGATATTTGCTACTGCTCTGTGTTGTTGCGTACAATTCTTGTTGGTCTGTGTTCAAGTTTTCATCGTTCAGTGCTGTTAGGTTGACTTTTGCGTTTAAATATCAATTCAGTAGAAGTTTCTGAAATCCATTAGTTTTTTCTAAACTTTTAACTTAAGATACCGATGGACTTATATTTACAGTTGTCTGTATATCTTGTGAACTTCGTCAGGATAAAATTTCTCTTCATGATAGGCTAAGTGAATTCAAGATCATTGACATCTTGGGAATCAAGCTTACTTTCTTTGCTTTTCTGATTTTAATATAGTGAGTGGCATAAAAATGACGCCCTGACTGTGAAAAAACCTGTTTACTTAACTCCATTGAGGTACTTACGTTTCTAGTTTAAAAATCTGCTGCTTATTCAGACGCTACTTACGTTAACTCATTTAAACACTTGTGAATTATAACTGTTAGATATATGTATACACTAATCACTTCTCAAGTTTCGAAACAATCAAATGAGCTTCATAGATGATAGTTTATTCAGCCATTCACTATTAAGTTCCGTATTTAAATATGACATAGAAATCAGAATCCCAAACTAGTTCCTCAGTTTTAGATCTCTGTTACAACCTCAAATTAAAAGCATCAGTTAAGAAAGTTCTTCAGTCGTATATCTTTTGTTCATAAATAAGTTTCATTTCATTTGTACCACACTGTGAATTGCATTAGAATTTTCCTTTCGAAATTTTAACGTTGGTGACTTTATTAGTGAGTGTTGATTCAGTAAGATTATAATATGAAAATACTTGTTTAAAATCAAAATAAATTTTTATCACCAGCGAAAAAGTTCGTTACCGCATTTTTTTCAATATACTAAAAAACATTTTCGTCACGAAATCAGTGTCTGAACACCCTCAAGAATTTTTCTAAAATCCGGCCAAGATGGTCTGTAGTACTTATTTTATATTCCTAAAATAGATGTAGTGTACACAACACTATTTGCTGATTTTATAGAAAGAGCAATAAATTTATCAAGAGAGCAGATATGACAAGTCTAAGAGTTAACTAAAATAAACTTTTCCAGTAAAATTTAGTGTGAATGGATGTATGTATAAATAAATTGTAGTCGGATATTTCACTATCAAATGAACGCAACCGCTTAATCTTTATCCACTAATTTCTGTGCAGTCTAATCCTACACCTTTAGTTGGTGTGCTTAACACCTACAATTTGTAGCATTGGTTAAATTAGAATTAATTTATAAATAATTCTTAAGAATATTGATAATCTTATTCATGTTGTACAGTTACAAAATATCGTAGTGCCAACTGACTTGTAAAAAGAAGTAAACATTGTATACCAATTACTATCCTCAACTCACTCTTCTCTCTCACATAATGCCACAAAACTATTAGGTCTTTAAAATACCTGTTGTACACATTTTACTTGGGAACTCAGATATCATTCTGGTTGATTGATCGTCAGAATATTCAAGTGAACAGATTGATTTAGATCTAGTATTACTTGTATATAAATATATGGAATAACTGTGCCTTACAAAAACGCAGATGTTTACTACCTGCAAGTAATATTTATACTGGTTTCAGTTAAATTGTAGATTGGATTAAAGCACATTCTGCGCAAGATTGTGTCGTGGAAGGCTGACTGGTCATTTTTAAACTAATTAGCATTAGCAGATAATTGGAGAAAACTCAATAACCTCGTGTAAAATCATAATACCCAAGCCATGCAATCCACACGTAATTAGTTGGCAATCAGTGTCCGAAGGTATGGTATGCGCTACGCACATTCCAAGTGTAAAGTAATTTTACAAGGCTGGCATGACCCTGATCCTGTACTCACCCTGGGTAATGAGCAGATTGAAGTAGTCGAGAAGTTTATCTATATGAGTAGCTGCTTAAGTGTTGGTAGAAGTGTGAGTAATGACATCAATTCAAGTATAATGAAAGTCAAAACGGCTTATGCCAATCTGGGCCATCCTTGGAGCATTCGTGATGTTAGTCTGGCTGTAAAAGGTCGGATCTACAACGAGTCGGTGAGAGCAGTTTTACTCTATGCTTGTGAAACCTGGCCCCTCCAAGCTCAGGATGTTAGACGACTTCCTGTGTTTGATCATCGTTGTCCCTGAAGGATTGCTGGCATCCAATAGCAACACCTTGTTAGTAATGCAGAGATTCGGCATCGTGTGTTAGGGAACAGTGACTACAATTCAGTTAATGTCACTATCTAGAAACATCGACTTCAGTTAGTCAGTCACAACGTAGAACTCCGTACGTACGTACATCAGTTCGAGTTGCCATACCACATTAACACAGAGATGTAGTTATCGACAAAAATCCCTTAGTGGTAGAGGTAGTATGAGTATAAGCAGTAATCCGAAAGATTAGGGTTTGAAGATCTTATTCAAGAAGTATAATCCAGTGAAATAAATTTGGAAAGAGAAAACGATAGAGACATGAAGAATTCAGAAGATTAGAATCTGACAGAACACAAAGAGTGGATGCACCTTCGCCATTGCAAACGATTTCGAGCCATGTCATTCAAGGTCTCTAACCATCGGTTGTTATCATCTCGCGGAACCCAACCAGGTAGTCTACACCTACCAACATGGCTCAGTCCATTTGTCAGTGACTTCATGGATTCGTGTCACGTTTTGGTCTGGCTGCCGCTAGTTTTTTTCCAACCTACACGATAAAACATCGCAATGCTTTGAAGACACCTATGATCGAAAACTAGTAGCCTACGAATATCCTCTACTTTTACCGGTCATGTTTCACTGTCATAAAGTAGGACGGAACGAACTGCTGCACAGTAAACTCATCCCTTTGGTTGGTAGAAGGATATCTCGCCTACGCCATGAATGACGCAAGTTGGTGAAAGCTAGACGAGCCATCTGTATCCGTGCTGAGATTTCGTCACACATCAGGCCACAAGGGCTGATGAGACTCCCAAGATAAGTGAAGCAGTCAACACGTTCAACTACTTCACTCCCTATCATTAGTTCAGGTGCCGATCCGACCCAATCCTGAAGTAACAGTTTGCATTTCGAAGGGGAGAATCGCATCCCGAACATGCTTGCATAGTTGCTTATAGTGGCCCGAAGACTGCATTTTGTCAGCGTCTTCACCAAACAGAACTATGTCGTCGGCGTATTCTAAGTCAACAAGTGAATCTCCCGGTAAAAGTTCAACTCCTGGAGATTTAGGTGATGAAAGTGTTATCTCTAAAAGTATGTCAACAACAAAGTTAAACAAGAATGAGGAGAGTGGACAGCCCTGATGAATACCACTTGAGGTAACCAATTCTGATGACAGTTCGCCATAAGCTCTTACTCGGTCAGGTGTGTTCGAGTAGAGAGCCTTTATGAGGTTAATGTACTTCTTTGGTACTCCTTTCAGTGACAAACACTGCCATAGAACCTCACGATCAACAGAGTCAAAAGCCGCCTTAAGGTCAAGAAATACTACTATTGTGGGACGTCCGAATGTGTGTTTATGTTCTAGGACCTGACGTAGAGTGAATATCTGGTCTATGCGACCACGTCCAGGTCGAAAACCAGCTTGGTTTTCTCTAGTCTGCTCTTCACGAGCTTTGGTTAGGCGTCCAAGTATTATTGAAGCTAATATTTTAGACACTATATTAGTCAAACTGATTCCTCTGTGATTGTCACAAGAGGACTTTTGTCCTTTCTTATAGACTGGCACAATCAGTGATTGGGACCAGTCAGATGGAATTACGTCCAATTCCCAGATTCTACATAGGACTTTAGTCAATCTCGCTGCTAATACTGGACCACCATCCTTAAAAATCTCAGGGGTGAACATGTTAGGGCCTGCTGCTCTCCCTCGCTTCAGATTTCCAATAGCTTTTCCAACCTCATAAAGAGTTGGAGGACTTGCATTGACTTGCCATTCAGGTCAACTTGAGATCGAGGGAAGCCGAAGTGTGGTTGAAGGCCATTTGAACTGATCCCGAAAGTGTTCTGTCCATGGATCCAATCTCCTGGATTGAGAATGAATAATATGTCCATCTTTATCTGAGATATTTTCGCTAATATTTGAGTTCCCAATACCGGTTTCTTTAACAAGTCTGAACAGTTGTCTGCTGTTAGCTATTCCCACTGCCTTTTCCATCTCTCTTGCTTTCGCTACCCACCACTATTCGCGATCTTTGCGTAGGTTTCTAATTAGCCTGAGCTTAAGTTGACTCCGCTCTTCGTCATGCTTAGAGCCAGATGGGATGAGTTTTCGGGCATCTATCAGTGCGGTAGATGCTGCTGAGAGCCAGTGTTTCTCGCTAACCCTATGGTGTGCCGAAGATATCACAGCTTCGACGTCAGTGCCTTGGAAATGTTCTACGGATGTCGTCCCAGAGAACTCTTCGTCGCGCATTATTTGGCGACGCTGTGACTGGTTTTAAAATGCAGAGAGGTGATCAGTGTTCGACATGATGTCGTGGTATGAAAGAAAGAAGCACAGGACTGGCTTCTGATGTTTCTTCGCAACTCCCAGGCTGGGTTCCTAGAGATGGTGCAGCACAGTGACTAGAGACGTCGTCAGATATGGCTCAGAATAGAAGCCATTGACGACCCTACTGTAAACTTCTTTTACTTTCCTCATAAAGGGTGGCCATAACCTCTTTGACTGAAAAAATCCTTTCTGGTTGTACCCCTCAAATTACTACAATTTTTTAGCTACCATACATTAATTTCCGGTCGTTATTGTTCTTTTTTCTTTTATACGCATCTTACACTCTTCATCTCTTCCCGTTCTCATTGTTATTGTGTGGCGCATATATATCTGGTGCCCCTTTGTACCAATATATGTGTTTAAATAAATTGATATACCTGCATATATATATATATATATATATATATGTTTAGTCCCACATATTCTGATTCCATCTTTACAGACAATACTGATAACGCAGACGAAAAACGTTCAGTAAGGCGCTAAAATAAGCTATCATATGAGCAAAACCACGCCAGTTTTAGATTAACGAATACGTCAGTGTGTAGCAATAGTAAGGGTAATTGTTCTAGCTTCTGAGATTTTCCATGGTCGCCTGAAAGAGGTAACGCTGGATTTTGGTTTTGTTATAAGGAACTAGTTAAGCATTCGATGTTTATAATTTATGAACTAAAACATCCTTAACGATAACTGGCACATTTCCATCTTTCATAAACCCGAGGAAGTCACAAGATTAGATAAAGAGATAATGAGTTATGTTCCGTGAATCTATCGGAGCAAGAATTTGCCTTTTCATGTTGAAAAGATATGAATTAAAGCATAAATATAGGGTTTAGTGGCTCCCAACAACTTTTAAATATATGTACGGCAATATGATATGATCAAACAGAGCTTTAGATAGTTAAAAACCTGAATATACAACTGACATATGGGATGACTAATTCTGGTTGATATCTAAAAGTATAATCAAGCCATCAGAAACAGTAGTAAGGATTCAACATTCCCGTGCAAAAGACAAACGAAAATAACTTCTTCCAACCACAAATTATGTATTCTACGAGCAATACAAAACCACAGGGAAAAACACCATTTCTGAATATCCTACAACTTCCACTGTATGAGATAGAGGAACCCAAATTCAGGTAGTCCTAGCATACCAGGAACACAAATACTTTATTCAGTGACTTCAAATACCTCATAAAGACTCCGAGTGTTATAAAATTCTCTGTAGAGGGAAGTTCATCAGAACCTAAAGCTCACTTGAATGACAATAATAACCTGATTAATTTACAGGAAGTGACAAGCAAACAAATACGTGAACGAGGGAAGACTGTCTTACTTGAACAGTGTACTAACAAATTTAAGGCAGGAACACTCAACGAAAATAAGCAACGTAGCTGTGCTTGACAAACATGCCTACCGGTCACGAATTACTGTAAGCGATGCCTTTCACGTCCTGAAAGTCGGTAGCTAACTTAAAAGCAAAGGGTGGACTTTTCTTAGTCCTCCTTCCAAATAATTGATTACCAGCCGAACTACCTAGTAATAAAGCGATCGCAAAGCTGTAAATTCTTTTTTTGAGGCACCAAAGAGACACGGAGGAATTTCGGATTCAGTAATCTCTTATGAACACGAATATCCCAAGCTTCTAACGGAACATATAGACAAAAATTATATCACGTTGCATATATATGTATACATAAACGTACCTATCTTATCAGCCCCTTGCGAAAACAGTTTAAATTGCATAGTCGGAGATTCAAATCAACGATGCTAGCCTACAGTTATTGTCAGGGCATAGGATTTAGTTTTCACGGGTCGGAACGGACGATTCCAGCAAGTTGGTTTTGATGAAAACAAATCAGCGTTGCCTTGGTTTTGAACATTTGATGCGATTCTCGGAAAATCAATCTAACAATACACAATAGTACAATATAGAACAGCTAGAGAGCTGCAGAAAGAATTCGGATTATTTCTTCACACGACAACACAATGTCACTGTCTACAGCATTAAGTATTCAGAGCCATAATATTAGCTGGAAACTATAGAAAACCTACACAACATAACACGCTTAGGTCATCTCTGACTGACTGGGTTTACAGAAATACTACAAATGAGGTAGATAACAGATCTTCGCTAAAGCATTATTCACGTCATTCGAAAACATGCGTTGCACAAATTCTAAGGTCTTGCCTGTTTAAGCACATTTTGTCTTGTTGGCAGCTCTGTCGCACTTAACGCAGTGAAAAGTATTTTGCTGTAGATGTGGATTCACAAACCTTTATAGCACTCAACAGCACATACCACTACTATTACTCGATACCACGAGCAACTTATCTTCAAAAGTAAATTTCGCACAACGAGGCTGTACTCGTTCACCGACATTACAACCTACACAAACGTACGACAATTAAAAGAAATACAGACCATCAAAGATTTTATTTGATTTAAGCAATGAGTTCATACGGTAGCGGATGGACAGTAACAACTGGATTATTTTTGGTCTTCACCAAGTGACCTGCGCGAGGCTGGGCAGGCTAAGACAATATTTATGTAAATATGGTCAATTTACCTGTCGCTTCAGCTGGACGAACACATTTCTTTCTTTCGCATCACGTCTTTTTACGTCATTCTCTTTCACACGACGGAGGAAATCTTCTCTGCACTTACTGGGCTTCACATGCTCAATCCTTACATTTATTCGTTTCGGAATTATTCGATTACTACAGAATGAAACTTAATGAGCCGAAACAATCTACCCGACACGCTTATTGACGATTATTCCAACAGCATGAGGAGTGACGTTATAAACGCGACCAGTCCGGCCATGATATGACTTGTGGGGCATACCTTTTTGGACACCACCATCACCCTTTATATCTACGATATCACCACGTCGATACACTCGCATATAAACCGAAGATGGCAGGGGTCCATGGTGCCTGAATTTTCGAGAAAATAAGTATCTTGTGCCTCGACGGTATCCTTTGGTGTTTGTCATTCTACCACCTCGTGATCAGAAGTTTGCCGAACGCGGACCCTCTACTAGAATGCAGAAAAACAAGATACTTTAAATAGTGGCATCCAATATTCAATACACGGAATACGAGTATTAGGAGCTTGTAAAATAGAGTTGATTTCCATGGGCTGAATTACTGTTACCTCTGCATGGTTACAGGTCTTTCGTAATGTATGGTTACTGTTAACCTTGCCACTGAACAGTTCGTTAAATACTGTGAGTTTGTATATCTCATAATCTGAGTGAGTTCATTCGTCACAAGGAATAGAGGTTTCTGACACTAATAGTCATCAAGGTACCACACAGGATGTTTATCAGTTGCAATGTAGAAAATCATACAGAGGGAATTATAATGCAGCAGAACTGAGAGCAGATGAACTTCTGAAGAAGTAAATAGATAAATAAATTGATCACTTAGCAACAGGCTGAAGTGATAAAATAAAATGAGAAGCGGAAATGATAATAAATGAACTAATAATAAGTCAACATATTTGGTGATTACAGTAGTATATGAGTTACGAGACATCAACTAGTTACAACTAGTCCGAACGGGAGATGATGATTCTTTACAAATTACGTGATTGTCAAGTACCTTCCTCATGTTCTCTGCGTCAAAGCCTTTGTCCACTTCAACCAGAGAAGCATTCCAAGTGGAGGCTATTAATTTGGGTATTCTCACTGGGATGTGTAATTTCTCGAGTCACCTGTTGGAGCAGAGTTGTGATTTCTGGTGTGATGGTTGTGTTGGGGTGATTTTGATTAATTTGTATGTTGCGTGTAATTATCAGACCACCTCCAAGTCCTCCTTAACCCAGTGAGAATGATCTGAAGTCTCGAAGTCTATCGTCGTATGATCTGTACCTCAGCCCCATCACCTATTTAGTTCCCCGTCCATAAATTCGTCCCACGAGATGTACGCCTCTTCTGAGGGTACATAGTGCGACAATGTAGTGGTCGTCGTGCTGAGGCAAAGTGTGGGTCTCAGAACGTGTCTTATAGGAATCTTGAGTGATTACGCCAAGTTGTCTTCGTACAAAGTGAATGATCACATTTTTTCCGATACCATCACTAATGTAGTCTCAGCTTATGTTCAAGCGCCCTATAGTTGCTAGTGCTCATGAGGCATAAATTTCAAAACATGACATTTTAGCAGGTTAAATTGTAACATAATGTCCATCCTCATTATCGGTTGTCGTCAGGTAATTTGGAGGCTGGAATGAATTCTCATATGTTCTTATGGACCTCCACGTTCTTATGTCATCAGAGTCCACGAGGCTTGCGTTAAGCCTCATTAAGCACGCTGTTTTTAATCATGTATTCCCTCGTTTGAACACTTACCAGTATTTCCATCTTATTTGACAGCATTGGAATTAACGCAACCGGTCTGTATCAGGTCCGCTCATTTTCCTCTTCTGAGAACAGAAGAGAGAGTTTACACTTTCACTTCTGTAGTAAATTTCAGTGACTTTGCAGATAGGTGATACACCGGTGCCGAGTACCGTTTCAGAATTGCTAGGAGGACATTGGGATATTCTCGCGACTATCCTGGATTTAGGAGTTTTAGTTTTCATGATACAGACCTGGGAGTTAGACAAATATTTGCCAGCCCATCAACTTTCATTAGATTCGATGAGTGCTACGCATCGTTTATTTGACCTGTGAACTCGGTGTCGTTAATCCAGAACGTTCTGTGTGCATTCTTCGTTCCTGTCCTCCAGTGATCACTCACTGTTAGCATCCACCAATCTTTTGGACACGATGCCTTCTGAATATGCCTCATCATGACTGTGCACTCTGGACAAGCGAAGCAATGACAATTTATATTCTTGTCCCTCAGAAGTACTTCGTTTGTAGTCCTGTAGGATATGACTTTCATTATTATTACTTCCTATTGGAGCTTGGATATAGACATCTTCCACCAGAAGATGATCATTTGATAGCAAATTATCAAGTTTTGAGGGTTTTCCGTCCTTATCACATCTCGTGACTTCACTTATAGGTTCAGCCATCCATTTTCTGGTGACGATTAGACGTCGTTTAAACAACCACTCTATAGGTGTTCGGTGCTTAGTTGAACACTCTGTTTTGACGTTTGGGTCGAATGGTCCATTTTACAAACATTGCTCTGGGATTCGTTATTCAGTGGCGTTATAGGTTTTTTATAACCACGTTGCCAGATGCAGAGGTTCGTTACTACTATCAGCTCTACATTAAAGCCTCTACTGATCCGTCAAGGTTTTAGATGTTGGTTTAACATTAATCGATTCACGGCCTCAATAAAAAAATAATAGAGATTGAGTTTATATTTCACTTGAGTAAGTGTTGGAAGACAATTGAGTTTGTAGTCTAGTTCGATATCAGCACATTAATCTTTGACACGATAATGACAGACCTGATCTCAATATTGTCGGTTTTTCATGTGACTACCTTACGTGTAAGTCACATCCTTATCAATAATGACTAGTCCTATCATGAAAATCAGCAATATGATGTTTAGTACATTCGAAGAACACATTTCGGCTACGGATGCAAAAAGCAAGAAGCTAAACAGGGTAGCTACGCCTGCGTGGTCGAGTCATACGGTTTCGATTGACTGTTTCCGCGTTCACCATTACTGGCCTTTTCTCCATATCAAATGTTTGATGTGAACTTTCTCAGTTGTCTCATGCTTTGCTCAGAAGGTCGTGTGCCTGCCAACCAATACCACTAGAGACACTATGAAATGTATCATCACCTTTAACTGTCTTAACATGAAATCTATTGCGGATACAGTAACTTTTCCATATATCCTGTGTTTGCAGGTAAATTCATGTGCAAATGTTGCAGTTGAAGCAACTGTGAAAAGAGAGGTTATTCGTGTCAGTCAGACCTATTACATTATAGTTCAGTCTTAGTACAACAACGGTTGTAAGATATTGTTTTGTGACCTTCCACCAGGAAGAGAAGATGAATTTTGTTGCTTCCAAAGTGGCTTAATATTTCAGTTAGAAATTGGAAACTGAATACTTCCTCTCACTGATGAGAGCCCACCAAGATCAATCTAGATCAACCAAATTAGAGATTAAGAAGAAGAAAAGAATATAATTTCTCACGTTGCATTACTGAGTGGTTTTAAAGTTCTGGGAAGTGTAATTTTGAAACTTTAATTTTATTTCAGCTTCTTTTTACTGACTGTACGGGATGCCTAGGGTGGATTGCTTTTAGTGAAGGATGTGCACATGTTTATACCGTCTGAGACTACCATGTTAGTCATTATAATTCTGTGAATAGTGATCGATTTGACGGATAAAAGGGATTCCTTGAGGAAGACAAATGCATTTTCAATGCAGGTAATTTATGGAGATTGTAAGAAGTTGAAGGTTTTAATAATGATCTTGTTCTCATGCCTCTATTACACAATCTGAGGACGGATGGAACTTCACAACGTAAACGTACCATTCAGATATGAGGATCACAGCGCTGTACATTAGACAACGGACTACCAAGAAAGCCAACTCCATGAAGCAAATCAATTGACCAACGTTGGTTGCTCTTGACCATGGTCAACTTTGACGAGTAATTCTGTGTTTACCGTTCGGTCTTTTAAGGTGGGAACACGTTCAGTTTAGTAGAGAATTTGGCTTTCCGACTATTTACTGAGCCCACATGTTCTTTCAGAAACTGAAAGGCAAATTATACTAATTAACAACCCTGAAAAAAAATGAAGAAGTAATATCCCGAATAAACCTCCTCAATACGGATGACAATAAAGCAAACGTCAGCCTCCCCCTGAGAGAATACCGTTACTGCCGGCTCGGGTGGGATGTTTCACAACCTAATGATTCTAACCACTAAAAGGCTTTCACGAGATGTTTGCAAGCCTCCTTTTCTTCAATCGCGAAACGATGTTCTATGGAATTCAGCCGTGAAAAGATCATTTTTATTAGCTCATAACATTTGTGACATTTTAGGCCGTTCGTCCTACATTGTGTTCTTCTCTCCCCTGTACATGTCCCAAACTAACGTGTGTTGGACTGAATTAGTTTAAGTCCCAAAATGACTGTATGGTGTCTTAAATATACTTTTTGTTCCTATAAGACCGAATAACAAGTAATATTTTGCTCAACTTGTTATATAAATGGTAGATTATCCTTCAGTGACGAACGCTGAAAATTCGGAATTAAGTACTGAGTATTGTAATTAGCAATCAACCAGGCTATCAGGTAAATTTATGGGAACAGTTATTAGGACGATATTATTTCTTAAATGTCAAATATTGTCTCATCAAGTCTATACCTCGTGTTCGTACCATAATTTTTCAGACTGAGATTGAAACTGTTGTCATGTGACCACTTCTGCAAACGAGAATATATCTTAGTCCTGAATGACCAGATGACCTTAGTTCATGTAAAGGATGAATAGGATAAAGGGATTTTATTTGTTCCTTAATCGTAATTTTTTCCTTTGGTTTTGCCAGGACGGTTCATGTGAAAGCGAAAAGCTGTGTTTTTGAAATACAGTGATGGAAAACAACAATAAGTAACTGGTGTTTATGGAGTTATCTCAGAACATATTTTACCGGTTAGATAAGCTGATAATTGCTATTATCAGGAACGTATTCATCTAAGTATACAAGATGTTGTGTGAATATCGTATAAAATCTACCTGGTAAACTTCATTGCATTGACCTATATAATGATACCAATCTGTGGAGTCAGTTGGGTTCACCGATTGCTAAATTAAAACCAGTCTACACAAAATTCCCAACCTCAAGAAATAAATTATCACAAAAGTTTTCGATGACAAAAAGTAAACCAGTTATTTAATTTATTTTACAGAGTTCTACATCAGATCACCTCAACAGAATGATGAAGCGCGTGGCATATAAATAAACCCTTTAAAATTCCTTCGATTGTCACACTTTTCGGTTGGCACACTGAGGTAACAACGCAATACGAGCCGCATCTCCATCACTGTAATGCAAGTTTCCGTAAATCGTAAACTTTGACAGTTAAAGGTCATGCTTTTCCTGATTACAGCTTAGCTAAGCGTACATTGTATTTGGCTTAACAGTAATTACATATCCTGAGGGTTAATACAGAATATACACTTATTTACCAGCGTGGTGAAATTGAAATAAGTTTCTAGGCAAATATATTGAAAAAGCAAGTTTAATTATACTCCCTCTGGATAAGTATGAGTATTAAGTATCTTCTTGTAGGACAGATAACTTCACGAACATTAAACAATAATTTCAGTGGAGAGTGTTTAGCTCACTATTATTATTTGCTTTATTCAATATTATATTTTTGGCATAATAGATAATTCTCAGCACAAAGCGGGCTAATAGGAACTTGGGCGATATTGTTGCATATAGAGCTTCCTGAAAAAGGGGAGGTACAGCAACACAGCAATAGTACTGCTGATTAGGCTTAAACAGGGTAAAGTCTCATTTTTGAATACTTCGTCGTTTCTTAAAATTTGGCTACACTTTGTCGCCAAAATCAGTAATGAAAACAAACAGCTTGTAGGCAGTCAAAATTTCCTCTATTTGTAGGGTTTTTAGGAGTGCATCACTTTAGAATGGACAGCATCTTCATTAATAGGTTTGAGGAATCGAACAATCGATCAACAAACCTGTGTACGGGGGTATTTTGTTCATTATGAGCTTTTGAACTACTCTACCAAGTCGTATGAGTTTTCCTGATGTAGCAGGAAGAAATAGAGATTATATATCAAATTTTAATTGAGTTTAATTATTCTATACACCATATCAGACTACATACATATTATTAAACGATAAGGTATGGTGAAGTGGTTTATATTCTGAATCCTTCCCGTTATGGTAAGCCTGGAAATTATGGATTTGCATGAGTACAAATCGTTTGTGCACATTCCAAGTTAATCGAGCCACATTTTGAACAAGGGACTTGTAGCCGAAATGTTATTCTCAAGTTTAGTTCTTGACGCGGCTGTGTACGTTATCGAAAAATCTACATCCAACTCAGGAACTATCGTTCCTGGCACCCACTATGTTCTAATCCCTAAGACCTGCATGGTGATTAAACGTGGTCGTTAGACCCTGATTTACCAGCACTCTCAGTTCATTGTGAAACAGAGAACGTGAATAGGTGCTTCTCTGATGTTGTCATCTAAATTTGATTGTTCCCTGCCCATGTAGACAAACTCTTCCATCATAGTAGACATTAAGTGCTATTTAGGCTAAGTAACCATAAAGTCGACGTCTGCCCGTAGTGCACATTTATCAACATTCTTCGTCACTTCTCCTCACATTTTGACGTGTCTAAAGCAGCTCCAGGTACTAAACAATATACGGGAGCCCGTTTATATGACTCATTGTCCTGATCCTACTCTACCACTTAAGACTCACTTCCGCAATAAAGTGGCAATCCGTGGGTGCGTTCTTCTTCTGTGGCCGACCTTTGATTGCTTCATAAGGCTTGTGCCAATTAATTTTCACATTTTCAGTGAAACGCACGGATGGTGTCGATACATGCATTCTTGACCGACTCGTAACATTCCACCACACCTACTGATTTAGGACTGCTGATGATGTTCTAGGGTTTTCCTTTTTTCCCAGTAAAAGACGGATCTGTGGATGGGCCTTTGTTTTAGTTTTTGGAACTGTAAAGGGAATAAACAGTCGAGTTACTTGCTGTATAACTGCAGAATGTGACTCCTTGACCCTCCCATTTATTTGGAACAATCGATTTCCAGGTGGAGGCTCCATAACTGACCACCATGATTTCTGCCATCCATATGTTAGAACAGACAGAGTTATTTTCTTGATAGGCTAACGCAGAGATAAACTTGGATAAGACGACTATGGAACCACTAGTCTGTATTGCGGGAAGTCACATTTTTCACTAATATCACCCTGAGGAGTGAGGACTAGATCCAGGACAGGGGAAGAATGCTGTACGTCAAACGTGACTGCCAAAATAACGTAGATATAACTCATCCAACTTACGAAGCCGTTTCATCATACTCTTTCTAATGTATTAAGGTTGTTTATTCGTCTATGTAGGATATAACTCTTTATTTACATAGCCTATCTTTCTAACATTTATGAAATAATAGTCCAAGTAATTCATTGTGCTTAAACAATTTTTCATATAAAAGCGTGAACCAGCATTGTAAGAAGTAATTGGTAGCACAGTGTTGATATACTTGTAAGCTTGATTCTATACGTTAAGAGGGAGTGTGTATTTTAACAAGCAGTGGAATTTAAATACAACACTAACATATCTAGTGTCTCGTAGGTGTTTATTTGTCTAGCAATTTAAATTGCTCATAACTACATTTTCAGGATTTAAAATGGTAGGCTATTTCAAATGACAGAAAACGTATGTAAGTGAGAAGAGGTTTCAAATTATCTTCGACCTAAAATGTTGTAGTTCAGCCAACCTTGTGTGGCTTACATTATAATGGGGTCATTCAGTGAAATCCACTATTGGATTTGAAGGATTTGTGACTGACATTCAAGCGTGAAGCAAGAGATAAGATTTGGTCTAGCTTGACTTCTCTAAGGAGGTGCCAGTCCTAATGTGTTACATCACATAAAACAACTCTAAACACAATCCATTCTCAAAGACGTCTGTGTAATTTGCGCTGTATTCCCTCCACGTTCAACCTGTAGCATATACGGAGGCTGCTGGTATTAAGTGGATAATGTCGTAGCACCGAAAGGACGCAAAATTTACGTAGTACTAGCACAGGCTCATGCTCAATGAAATCATAAATCACGTAACCCATAAAATTGAATTCTATCTCACCAATCGAGGCTATTTGTCAAGAAAGTGTCAGATCATTCGAGCATTTTTAGTAACGGCCTCCGTATCACATATGTGCGTTGGTCTCCCTCACACTTCAAAATAAAGTCCATGTTGCTGCATCCAATACCAACCCAGCCACATTCGTCACATCCAAGCTAAAGTTAATAATTTGTAAACCATACATCTATCCCGAATGATTCCTGTAAAATAAACTTGATTGTTTTATTTATTTCGTTTATGTGGCATGTGTAGAATACTTGCAGGTCGCCAGTATATAGTAAAAGTTTTCTCTTAGTCAAGGCAATTAAGAGTACCAACAATTTTCATTACGAACAAAAGAGTCGATAGTATACTGCCTTGTATAACTCAAGTACTTACACACGTGCTGATGTTTATGGTTTAACTTCCGTAATTTGGTACCAATCATTTATATTAGCCAAAGTAAGGAGTTATAACTATATTTACCTGATTTACAACACTCAGCTTGCGGGGTAGAACCCAAAGCAGCATGTCACACGCGACCTGAGTTATATGAATTCATGCAGCGATTTAGAAATAAGTATTGACTTAGTAAGTAGTCAAAGGTATTTCTTCACAGTCTTCTGCTTGTTTTGTCAAATAACAAGAGTGTCGCTTTTGAATTGTAGTCAATAACTTTTCCCCTGTACTTCTGACATATTTGTCTTCTGATAAAACATTTCCAGACATTTGTTTTAGAGCCATACTTATTTGTCTAAAACTCTTCTTTACAGTAATTTTGAGTACTCAGTTGAGAAGTAGATCCAAAAGTAACTCACTTTGCATACAAGTACTAGAAGTCATTTGGAATATAGTATTTAGGATGACATTTACGTTAGATGAAGAATCACCCATTGTGATTAGTTTAAAGAATATTTCAGCAGCTAACGTATTCAAATACGACAGAATAGATCTATATCTTCTGATATTGGCTGCACAAATTTCTACTACTTGGGTAAGTGATGTTGACGGTAATCTAACAGGCAACATCAAATGGAGTGTAACCATTCACATCATTACACCATAAGGTCACCACTGTTACAGATTGAAAATAACTTTCCGAACCGACAAAATCTTGAATGAGAACACTGATTAACAAGTGATATACAGAAATGCAATCAAGTTTTATCTATAAGAATGTTTTCAGTTAGATTTCCCACAAATTTCCGTGATCCAGATCTGGGTGCAATCGATCAGAAAAAAGATATTGGTCGCAGTCAATGTAAACAAATTTTCAATGGCCGTTTTAATGTTGGAGGGTGAGAAACTGCCCCAAAAACATCTGAAGACCTGAGAAAGTAGTATTATATACATATGTGCAATCATTCGGCATTATCTGCACGAGAACAACGCTTTTTCAATGCTGAAGTAGTGGGTTTGAAGAAATTTAATCAATGAATCGGAAAAAAATTTCCTCATGTTGCTAGACATTATTATAGAGAGCCATGATTAGGAACATCTAAAAACACGTATAATTACTGGGCATAAGATTAAAATGTGATATTCCGAAATGTTAGGAATTTGATTGCCAACTGGTTTATGTGCATTGCTAGGATTGAGCATCATTTCATAGTAAGACAGTGTAATCAGAATACTCGAGATTAAAAGATCTTTCTCCAGTAAACAGATCCACGCAAGCAGTACCTCCTCCATAAGGGCAGTTTCCAGAATATCATCGATGGGAAAGTTAAAGAGAAATGGTGAGATCGTATAACCTCACCTAACCCCATTGCTTGAGTGGAACAATGAGGAGAAGTAGTTATATGCTCTCATTCCATCTAAGGTGTTTGTATATGAAAACTTCAGGATGTTAATAAACTCGGGTACACCTATCTCCAGTAGACAATACCAGAGCACAGTACTATCTAGCAATTCGAAGACGGCTCTGATATTCAGGGAAAGGACAATTGTTGGCCAGTAATAAACATTGGGTTGTTCTAAATTCTGTCGGAGGTTGAAGATATGATCAATACATCCTCAGCAAGAATGGAAAACAGCCTGTTCTTCGCGAGTTAATCTTCAATGGATTTTGAAAGGTTTGCGAGATATGATGGAAGCCAGAAATTTGGATGCATCCGGAAATAGATATATCCCTCGTTATTTGCTGCATAGGTGACGCAAGTGTTTTTTTAACGTAGGGGTTGCAGAATCCTCATTCCTGAATGTTGGAACAGTCTCTATCTCCCAATCGTTTGCAAACAACTCAGTCAATTTCCTAAACAGAAGTTCGCCACCATCCTTAAAAAGACCTAGTGATAAGTAATCTGGGAATGGTGAATTATATCGCCTGAATGATTGAAGGTTCTTTAGGAGTTGCACGTCAACAAGAGGATCAGTTACTTTCGGCTGTTAAAAAAAAGACAGATCGATCGATGTCGTCAACGCAACAGAATGGAGCAACTTTTCGTCGAAAAAATATGCATATCACTCAATAAATCGACTAATGTTATTGATTGGGGTCAAATCAACTTTGCAGACGGTTTCGTTCATTACAGAATTCTCGCTACTGGTTGCTTGGATGATTTGAAAATGCCAACGTTAGCCAACAGATGCAGCCTCTGCTTTAAAATTGTTGACGCGCTCCAACAAACAGGCTTCTCGGTCCTTACACAGGCATTACATAATAATTCTTCGCCGTGAGTGAAAGTATGTCAGCGTGCCTCATGCTGCGAAGTGTATGAAAAAACTAGAGCCCATGTTCAGAACGTTTTAGAAAGCTACAAGTGATTTCAATATTCATTTTCATGGCACTCTGAAGATCCAGCTATTTCTCAACTACACCTTACAGTGAACCAACACCCAGACCTGAGCATAGCTTATCTTAATATTTGTTTGCAACACAAGCTGTGACCAATTTGGTCGCATCACTTCGCTTAGAGTGATGTGTTTTCCTGTCACCGAGACGCAAAATAAGCTTAATGAGAACCAAACCACGATCAGAGTTCAGGCAAGTATTTCTAGAGGACAGGTAATCATGCACATAACCACAGCAACGTTAGCTGATGGCAAAGTGATAATTTTGAGTTCAGGCTCGAGTTGCAGAAAATGGTTCCAGTTGGCACACTGGTGGCGACTGCACCGATAGTCGATCTTAGCCAGAAACAGGTTGTAGTATGCGCAAAGCTGCAGGAGACGATAGTCGTCATTTCATCAAGGGGTCCTCATTGTCCATCGGGACAACTCTCTTTTGTGCCTAAGACACCAACATTAACAATGAAACCACTGCTTGGCATACAGTAATTGTCGAGCTTATTTTTTTGGATCATTTAACTTGTGGTTGCATTTGGGGTATAATCTGTCTTGGTAGACAAGTATATGACATTAGGACATCGCTTCTCACACCACATGTTTTTGTGCCTTTGTAGCTTATCCTCATAGTGAGATAATTAACTCATCCTACAAACTCTATTAAAAATGCATCTGATCGAGTCGAAGCATACATCAAGCATATGTTTTCAACAACAGCAGTTCTTGAAGTGTCTCATCTCTATACGGTTAGCTTATGAGGACTAAAAGTAGTACACAGATAAAACCAGTGAACATCAAACTGAGCGATGACAATATTTCAACAGAATTTATCTAGATTTAGTTCTGTAACCAACGTTAAACATACCAGAAACGGCATAGTTAGCGTTCGCAGTGTTAACCGTTTATAGCAGTGAAAGCTCGAAAATATACTGCCGCAAACTCACCAATATTCACTCGTGAAAATTCATGGATAATCAAACCTATTCGATGAGAACAACATCAATTTGTAAACGCTGTATTAACAGCGATTAAATCCAATTAACATCTAAAAATACTTAATATATCTATTAACAAAAACAGTAGGCTAGACGGGTTAGAATTCATCGTCTTCTATTGAAGAAGTAGAGGCGACTTGATTACAGTTTTCAAATTACTTAGTGATAAATTCGTACCTGATATGCCCTCATTATTCTTATCCTCCCAAACAGAGAACTTACGAGGACACTCCAAAAATGTTCACAAGCCCAGAACAAATTACTTGCCAGCCGACCATCGACTTTATCATCGAACCATCACTGAGTGAAATTCATTACCTTAGCACGTAGTCGAGGCTCCATCCCTTGACTCCTTCAAAAGAATTTAGATCAACTGAGAGATCGGCATTGCCAGGAATAACACAGGCCATCAAGCATCCTGTCCTCTCTGAACTGAAACTGATACATCGACTAAGCATAAATATGTTTGACGTACCATTTCTATTGAACATTGAAGTAAAATAGTAATTATCACCCAGTTTTTATTGTGAAATGATCCCATATTTAAGATAAGAATCTTTAAAACATATTCGAATCAATATTCCTCCAGTGATAAGTCGTTCACTATGGGCACCTGTTTGACCGAAACTGTTAAATGTGAAGGTTGTTTAGGCTTATAGGTTAACGGCCTCCCAAAGTTCTTTCAGAACTCCTATTATGTTTAAAGTTCCTAATGTTAGTCAAATGTTTCTCTGTATCCAGACAACCCATTTGTGCACTCTTATATAGTTTTAAGAGTCATATCTATCGAATTTTCCTTTTTTTATACCTGTTATTCAAGGGCATATAACACTGGGAACGTGATTATGTTTGCTTAAAGCTCACCCTCCTACCGTTGTGATTGCTGTCAACTGATTTTATTTTAGAGCATAAGCTTTAGATGTGTGCTTTTTGCTCTTTTATTTGATTACTTTCTCAGCGTTTAGATGATCGTCATCTGACTCAAATGGTTTTTATCCGCATTTTATCAATATCAATGAACATACGGGTTCAACGAAAATCTGAAAGTGTTCGAATGTTGGCACATAATAGTTTTTGTCCTTGTAAAAGTGATAACTCAGTGTGTAACCCATTTTCCTCATAGTCGTGTACTTCTAAGATTGTTGAGACCATGTTACACTGTTTTCCTTCATAAGGATTTTCCGACTTGTATTTCTTCACTGAATATAGATACATGAATACATATACATCGTTGTGAGAAAATACATTTCCGTTTTTTATTTACCAAGTAGCGGTCCTGAATATTACCTACATTAATACGAAATAAATGCAAAAGCCCTTTGCTGTAACACATAGTGATCTTCAGGATATTCTGCAAGAATTTATTGATGAGTTAGTAGACTCATGTTTGATGGATGGAATTTTAACAATGCATCGTGCAATAAAGTTAGGATATTTCCATATAATTGCTCCTGAACAAAATCCAAACCTGTCGGATAATCTTGGCAATGGTTCTTCGAATTCAGGCTCTGGCAGAGACCCTAGCAAAACTGCCAGTTGCTGTCGATGTGGAAAATGTAATTGTAAGGTTGCTGCTACACGCTATGCTGTTCATTTATCTAATTGTATGGGATTAGGGAGAAACAGTTCAAGAAGAGCCAACAAGTAAGTGAGACACTTCTATATTGATGTTTTATTGAACCTTTGGTCTTGCTACGGTCATTTTCATGGGTCAGTCATTAATATCTTCGTTTCCATTATGGAGTCTATTGTAACAAATTTAGTTGAGACAGACCAACAAATTATTGTCTTTCTTTGAAATTCACCACCCAAAATATCAGTGTAATTCATTTCCTGCAGTATTGCCAGCTTGTTTGTTGACAACAGATTTTAGAACCAAAACCTCTAACTCTTTAAACTGACAGATAGCATGCACAGTCGTACCTAACACCGCCGTTGCACGCTTAATAGTCTTTATTTTATTCTTAGTGTAACTTTGGATATAAATAGAATTCATGGCGAACTCATAATGTGAATTTCCCTCACGTTTGAAGTACCACGGTTATTAGTTTCTATATGCATGGAATGAAGTGATATTTGAGGATTTTGAGGGTAACATGGAGTTGGGAGAAATATTATTCTCAGACATGAACATATTAAGTGTAGTAGTATATCTTTCAAAATTATTAATAGTTTACAGTTGGGGTGTCATATAAAATTCCGCATTGCTAAAAATTGAAGTGCGAATGCACTGAGAATAATTATGGATACTTGGGAGCCCGTATTTCAACTCCCATTATAAGAAACGAAAACGGCTGCTTGCTTTGGTTTGGACAGTGGTGTTATATCATCACCTTAAACTCTAATAAAAGAGTTGATCATTAAGCAATAAAGTATTTTTGTACTTTTAGACGCATAGCAGAACAACAACGTTTAGAAGATGATGATACCGAAACTGAGGAGAATTTCTTGGAGTCATCTTCGGGTGACATGATTTCGTACAAGAACTCAGCAACTTCATCTGACCAATTGGAATGCAAATATTCTAACGGAACAGTTAATCATCATCGATCACCCTTAAAACTGACAATCTCTTTGGTACCAGGTTCTGGGAAGCTAGATCACTCTTCCAAACATTCAAACAGACAACTTGACCCAACGGCTGGTGGTAATGAATATAGCTGTCTGGATGAAAACAATTCATTAAAAACTACCCAGAGTTCACATCTTAAATCAAACTTACCGACTGTAGTGAGTGAATCCAGCACTTGATAGGAAGTGAGAACGACTCTCTGTCTATTAGATGAAATTTATGTGAAGCACCAAGATCATTACGTTTTGACTGCATTTTACAATATTAAGCTTGTAAATAAAAAGTATTCTGTGATTGTATCCGAAAGTCTTATAACTTTTCGTGTGATTTTTTATGATATGAACTTATTATTTTTCTAACAAAAATGAGACACTTAGTTACATTTCCCTGTTTTAAAACCCATTTATATTCCCCAAAAAGCCACATCGGACGTATACGTGTGCATAATGTTATTTAAAAGGTAGAATAACACAACGTTGGTACGAACTACTAGCAACTTTTTGCTTTACAGGTTATGTAGACTGTAACACAGCAACAACACTCACGTTTGTGTATGAGTTCTTAGGAGCAACAAATATTTTAATAGGCAACGGTCTTGTGTGATTACATGGATTATGGTATGCTAAATGGAATAAAATTTGTGATTTAGTGATAGGGTTTCAGGTATCAAACATCGCTAAGCTACAAACACGTACTACTGTTCATCACAGGGGAGTTTCTTCCTTTCACTGTAGGGAGATCATAACGTCGCTGCCATAAATTAAATTAGGATATAATTTGAAGACACTCTTCTCATTGTGTTTGACAAGTAAAGTCTCTATATCTAGTGGCTCACAGATAGAAATATTGTAAAAAAAACATTAGGGCCAGCAAAATATCAAGGATAAATACAGAAAAAGTGTGGGGACCCTGTTTAGAGAATTTACACTATAAACTATTAGGAGCCCACAGTATGTTTGCATCATTGTGAGATGAAACGGACCTATAACTCAATAATGCACGAAGTAAAATTCGAACTATCGTGCAATGACTTGTTAATTATTGAGAGCAGTTTTGTAACACACGGCAGCTGAATAACTACAACAAGATAAGAAACCTGAAAAGCCACTCAACGAATCGAAGTATTAGTGCAGTTTTTGATTGAAAGAAAATCTACAAGATCGTTGACTGATTGGTATATATATGTATATAGAAACAACGTGTTTGACTATTACAGCGACAAGTGTTTAATTCGTTTATTTGTGGGGATGGTTGGTTTTGAAATCAGCGCGAATGCTATCCCCTCATATGAACTTATAGGAAGATATAAAGACTTATCTTGTTTTCTTAGGTCCACCGGTATCGTTTGGAAGATCTCACTCACTAACAATGACCTAAAAGGAAACTAAATCATCTGATTTCAGTATATATGGTCCGAATACTGAACACAGTCCAGGAATACTAAGAATTTGTTTTTTGTCGAAAATGGCACATGTTTAGATCTTAAAACAGTAATTTTCATTGACAACCAGCTTGGATATGGGGAGTGGTTCGTTCGCATGTATTTATGTAGCCAGGTGCTATTCACGGTGAGATCACTAGAAATAGGAAACGCGATCGCGGTTACATAGAAATCTTTAAGATTGTAGAGAACAGATTCACCATGCCACTGTAGTCATTTCTGAATTCTATATAGATATGGTCTCCAAAGGGGTGACTTATATAATTACATGAGGACCATAACCAAACGTCAATCAAATATTACAATAATTGATGTAAGGCTTTTCACTAACACATGAAGCTCTCTTTATACATATTCTATAGTTACCAACACATAATTAAAAAAGTCCTCAATATAGTGTCTGTTGACCAAAATAGATTAAGCTGCTACTTTTGTCTTGCATTCTATGTAACCCCAACGACTCTGATCTATATGTTCACATGAAACCCATATCTTACATCCATAAGCGGTCATCATTTTACTTATCTTCCACTGTTATATATCCATAGGCTAAAAATGTACGTTGCTAAGCGATATAGTTGTTTTTCGAGTACAATAATCCTTAACTACCGATTACTAGTGCAATTTTCTATATTGGTGTTGAAATCGATTTAGCAGTTACATTACCCATCATAGTTGTTTGTATCGCTTTTAAATGCTACACAGTGTCATATATATATGAAGTGACTTCGGTAGCAGCTGGTTACCAAGTCTTAGGTGCTTATTTTCGAATACATTTAGCTGCGTTACAGAGGATTGATATTACTATCAAGACTCGAACATATAACATATTTCTTACTTTCTAAAGTGATTTTTGATTGAAATCATCAGGGAACAAATGATAAATATATATAAAGAGAAAAGTGAATTTTTTAAAGTTCATTAATTAAGAAATGCAGAAATGACAACATTTTGTACAAGCACAGTTAACCAAGAAACAAAAGACATTAATAGGCTAATCGCTCATTTTAATCCATGATGGGAGTTTGTGTGTATTTAATGTCAATGTACTACTCCATAGAGGATATTTTTGTAACAATCTATACAGTTTATGATTAGCCTCAGAGAAATACAATTCCATTAAGTTTGGCAATAAAGTATTACGATCTAATGGTTCATAGGTTCTTCCTTTGCTTCGACCCAAGCAACCATTATTCCAACTAAATGCGTTTCTAGTAGTCACACAGAAGAAGCCTTTTTTACGATTGAAGCTAAATACAGATTGTGAGAAGAAAAATGTGTTTTAATTTAATTGAAATCATGTCATAGATCTTTTAACATACAAAATAATTTAAAGTTAAGTAGAATTAGATAGTTGCTTGAATTTGGTGATGGATAACAGTGAATTTAGAATACACGTTTGGTCGTATTTGAAACCCGCTAACTACAATGACTTAGGTCTCTCTCAGCTGAACGTCTTATAGGAACCCATCCTCCACGTATTGACTTGCAATGGTTACCTGTTATTCAGCGAGTTCAAGTTGGTATTAGAGCTTCTATTAATTTCTTATAACTGAATCAACTAACATCTATTAACGATCCAGGTTGGTGTATAAATTATTTGGTATTTTTTAATGGTTATATATTGAATAAGTTTAGTAGTAGCTGAAAACCAGTCTCAAAACAGTTTCAATGCTGAGTATGAAGTTGACTGAAAATACGTAAGAACAATCAGCTTCCTGATGACAAGTTATGGCTTCTGAGGTAAGACTAACCATGAAATAACAATAATACATACGTACGGTTCCTTGTAGTTCTTAGGAATATCAAGTTCAACTTAGATACTAGAAGTTGGAAAAATGGAGAAAAATTTACAGACATAGATAGATAAGCGACGTTGGGCCCGGTCAGTATTTGCATGGGTGACCTGCATGGGTGACCGGGTGTCGCCGGCTTTTTTAAATTAACCCCCAAATGTCCTGGTATGGCCGAGAGTGGGAGAGTCCGTTCTCCCTCTCCAAATGCTTTCACATGGCCAGAGAATATATAGCCTCTGCCAGGGAATTCCTACTCACTGCCTTCTCGTGGCACCGGTGTTGTTTACGAAATTGAGAGGACGAAAAGCGAATGTCCGGTGCTTTAACCGGGTTGGTGGACACGGAAAGTTCACCTAAGGGAGTTGGAAAACCCTCATTCCAAACCAATGGTGCACATGGGCTCTAGTATCCTAAAGGAACAAATGGCGTATGAATCAGTCGTTGGTCACCGGCTACCATGGGACTGCATCTCCTCATGATGCTCCACTGCCTTGTGGACTAGACCTTCAGATCAAAGGCTCGAGGTGTGGCCCCCTAAGAAAACCACCTGCTTCAGTCTGGGCACCTGAGTAGTATCACAGCCCTCACACAAATCAAATGAGATTTGTGAGGCGCATATTTATCAATATTTACCAATATTTACGTTTTTAAATAAATAAATAAAGTCTGCATCTGCCAACATGGCTCATACTAGAAGTTAGTGACTTCAAGCACTGATGCCACGTTTTGGTTTGGCTGCCCCTAACTCTCTTCCAACCATCCCCTACACTAGTCAGAATAGCGCGTCGTGGTAATCGGTGTTCAGGTATACATAACACGAGGCACAAACATCTCAGTCTATGAAGATTCACAAACTCATTAACTGACTTACCATCATTCCCTAATATACTGTGTCTAACCTCACCATTACTTACCCGGTGATCCCAGCAGATGCGAGCAATATTTCTAAGACATCTGTGGTCAAATACTAGTAACTTACGAGTATCTTCTACTCTTAATGGCCATGTTTCACAGCCGTAAAGTAGAACAGAGCGAACTGCTGCGCAGTATACTCGTCCCTTAATTGATAGACGGATATCTCGCTTTCGCCATAGGTGACGTAAGTTGGCAAAAGCCAAACGAGCTTTTTGAATCCGTGCTGAGATTTCGTCAGATACCAACCCATTAGGGCTGGTCAGACTTCCAAGATAAGTGAAGTTTTTGACGCGTTCTACTGCTTCACTCCCTATCCTTAGTTCAGGTGTTGACGCAGGCCAGTCCTAGAGTAACAATTCATGTTTAGAGGAGGAGAAACGCATTCCAAATATCCTGACATTGTTACTAGGTTCTAACGGAAGACTGCATTTTGTCAGCGTCTTCACCAAACAGAACTGCGTATTCTAAGTCGATAAGTGAACCTCCTCGTAGGAGATCAATTCCTGAAAATTCATTCGAGGAGAGTGTTATTTCCAGCAACAGGTCTACAATGAAGTTAAGCAAAAATGGGGATAGTGGACAGCCTAGTCAGACACCACTTGAGGTTGTAAAATCATATGACAGTTCGCCATAAGCTCTCACTCGACTGGTAGTGTTCGAGTAAAGAGCCTTCACAAGGTTTATGTACTTCTGAGGTACACCTTTCAATGACACACACTGCCACAGAACCTTTCGGCCTACAGAGTCAAATGCTGCCTTCAAGTCAAGAAAAACTATCATTGTCGGACGCCGATAAACATGTCTGTGCTCTGAAACCTGACGAATAGTGAATATGTGGTCGATACAGCCACGACCAGGTCTGAAGGCTGCCTGATTTTCTCGTGTTTGTAGTTCACGAGTCTTAGTTAGGCGCCCGATAATTATTGAGGCTAGTATTTTAGATGCTATGTTAGTCAGATTAATCCCTCTATGGTTATCGCAGGATGATTTGGACCCCTTCTTATACATCGGGACAATCAGTGATTGTGACCAGTCGGATGGGATTACGTCCAACTCCTAGATTTTAGCTAAAATATTAGTCAACCTGATCGCTAAAACTGCACCACCATACTTAAAGACCACTAGAGCCAATTCATCTGCACCGGCTGCTTTTCCTCGTTTCAGATTAGCTACAGCCTTTTGAACTTCAAGTAGAATCGAGGGACCTACTTCAATGTTCCGTTCTGACTGTTTGGGAATGGTGAGTAGTTTCAGAGTAGCTGAAGGCCAGGTGAACTGCTCCTTAAAGTGTTCCGCCCACCATTCCAAATATCTGGACTGAGAGCAGATATGAGTGTCGTCTTTTTCCGAGATTGTCTCGCTTACAATTAACTTCTTAATTCCGGTTTCTTTTATTAGTCTGAAGAGTTGTCTGGTGTTGCCTACAGCCGCTGTTTTTTCCATCTCTTTTGCTTTCGTTGCCCACCACTGCTCATGATCGTTCCTTAGACTTTTAGTCAACCTACATTTGATTTGTTTACGCTCTTCGTCGTGTTCAGAGCCTGATGGGATGAATTTACGCGAATCCATCAGTGAAATAGACTTGGAAGAAATCCATTTGTTTTTTGGAACCCTATGGTTTAAATTACTAATAGATGTTACTGCTGTTTCCACAGCTGTTCGCATGTCTTTCCAAGCAGCATCTGGGTCAGTCTCGTTTACAGAACTGCCTAGATGTGAACTCAGTTGTTCCTGGAATTTACATTTGGCTTTCTCGCCACTGAGTTCAACTCTAATGGGTTTTCTTAGTGTACTTGTCAAAAATAAACGATTGTCTAAGCATAGTTGCAACAGACGATCACCATTATGTGTTCGCTAAGTTAGGATACTAAAATACCCACCTAAATGTCTTTCTGTTTGGTTTAAGCTACCTACCTGGGCATCAAAGTCACCTGCAACAAGTACTATGTCTGATCGCTTAGCTTTTTGAAGTTCATAGAGCTTTCTGTAAAAGTCATCTTTCACTTCATCATGGCTGCAGTCAGTGTGAGCGTAGGTAGAAACCACAAAAAGGCAACGACGTGTATCTCTATCCTTCCGAGTTTTTACGGAGCCGTCTAGCCGAACAGCACATAGATGACCGTTAACAGGGATCCATTCTAGTAGTGCTTGTTTTTAATTAATGTTGTAAGTAGATGACTTATAATATCTTTTCGGTTATGAGTTACTTAATATTGGAATGGTGGTAATCTTTTTGTAAGTTCGTGCAGAACGTTAAGTACAACAACTTAAACTTTTGACTCTTTTATAATCCTTTCATTATTTTGAGAGCAATAACATTTGTTTCTCCCATATATCTGCCACAAGCAACCGCAATATGATTTAAGGAGAAGCTTCCGATTAAATTCAACTCTTCTAGATAAGTAGGCATACATGAATAGCAAAAAAAAACTCATAGGTTTTAAGGTGTGTATATCAATTTGGGTATATACAGTTTCGCTGCTTGTCCCATGAGTAATTTGCGACGATGAGTATATTTTTGTGAAATGCGGGTATATGTGAAGAAAAGATATTCTCACTAATTACAAAAGCACTATTATCATCCAATATTAAGATCACAATGATGACTTGAGAAAATTACTGATTGTGCTACTATTCAGTAACATTTACTTTTGTATTTAGTCATAAAATTAGCTAACAATCACTAGTGTATGGTAAACAGTGTGAAATAATGTAAACTCATGATTTGTCATTAAACTAAAACGAAACAGTCGTCCGATACTCTCTAGTTCAACGGTTGTTATCATTTAACGACCGGAATTATTATGAAACTATAAAAGGTAAAAATACGTAGAAATATTTCTATGAGATATGCTTTCATACTTACTGTAAGTATTGTGAATAATCTAACTGTCTATGAACTAATATAAATTGCTGTACAATCTTCATGATAGGCACTGGGTTTCGAGAAAATCTATCAGCGTCTAAAAGTAAGAGCTGAAAAGAAATCAGATATCTGAATAAATTATTGCAGAAACAACACGTGACATACGTAAAATTGGAACTAAAGAAAGTAATAGCTATATATACTTTAAAGTTATATGATAGTAGCTCAGATTAGTTGTAGATTCTGACAACAGAAGTGCATTTATTTATTACATTTTTTAAAGTAAACATATTACTGTTGGTATATTGACCTATTTCCTAATCTAATTTTTATTCAAGTTTATTTATAATTAAGTTACACCTAATAACTTCCTCAATACTCCTAAAATATGATTTGAGGAGAAACTCAGCCACTGTGATCGGTCTCTACCCCTGTGCCGATTAAATAGCCAGAGAAGCGACATGTTATTAAGTTAGTGAAATACGACTGAATCAGCTACAACTATTATTTGAACACATCCTTATACTTCTAAATACTTATGTAACATAAAATTTAACCAAACGCCCAATCATCATAGTTTGCTTAAATCTGTATTTCATTTACTATACAACCTTGGCTAGAAAAAATTGTCTGATTTAACCAATGCTTCACTGATCCACTTTCATACTACATCTTTCAATAATGACATCTGCAGAATAACAGTTGATAACGATAGAAATAGTATGAACATTGTTGAAGAATTGAATAAATCAATCAGTCAAATAAAATAGCGTGACAGTGACACAATGATACACTAAATAGACTCCTCCATATCTAAAAGCTGATGGGGCGCAGAAATCAACGTTTTTATACTTGATGATATTTAGTATTGTTATATCTAGAGCTTAGATTCTTATTATACCGAGAACAGCTTGAACACTAGAACCCTCCAAGTCCCTAATGAGATGTCGGAAGACGATGGAAAGGAATGGTATTCCAAACAGTGTCAAACATGGTACGAAACTATAAGGTATTTATAGTTTTTTAGTAAAAACGAGTCATCATTATAGTCATCCAATCCGAATACAGAAAGTTTTAGCATTTGTCCAATAGAGAAGCTACACGTATAGATTCTAAGATATTCTTCCTAAAGATGATTGGATAGAATATCTTCGGCTCTTTCTAAGCCCCTTAGAGCTTCCTCGAGTTCAGCTGTGAGCCGTCCTTACAAGTATTAAAAAGAAGCAAATACAAACCTGGGAAAGTTCACAGGTTATTTAAATCAGGAGAGTTTTTACATATTCAAAATATGTGGATTCACTTTTCTACGGAAGCATAACTCATACACGATTTGATAAATATATGGTGCTGTTAAGTACCAGGAAGCCAGTGTATCACTGTTTGTTATCCATTGAAAATTGTTTGTAATGCACTGAAACTGTTCAGAATATGTACAAAACTCATCAAAAGATTATCTTATGATAAAATTTTTATACGTAGACAGCAAGACACTTATTCTTTTTTGCAATTTTACGCCATACAGGATAAATGATTACGTGATGTATTCAGTAATCAAAAGAAACTGAGATAAATCGGTTTAGCCTCTTTCCCAATAAAGTTTGTAATCTGTAGTAGCTAAAAATGGATGTTAAACATCTTTAATCTTAAAACAATAAAGTAGCAAATGAAAAAATGGATAAGTACCTGTGAGGCCGGAAAATATGTCAGCCAGTTACGTAAATATTGTTCGTAATTCCCTGGACCAATGCATCGAGACCACAAGTGATTAATGCTTGAAACAAGTTGCTGCATTAAACTTGAATTCTTAATGTCGATAGAAAGGTTAGAAAATCTATCAGTTGGTACAATGCTAAGTAGAGTAGCCTCAGTTAGATTATAACCATACCGCATCAGATCAACAAAAGACAACAGCTGTGGAGCAATATCTCTATGGGCTAAACGATGCTTTATTAAAAAAACATAAATAAAAGATATGTTCACAGTGAGAAATACGATTGGTAGATATATACTATCAATTAATCGTACTCATGGCAATGAAAAACAGAAATCGCGGTGTTGACTTATATCAAGAGGTGGTAAATCTTAAAGTAAAGGCTACGACTCTTAGGTTACATTACAAGTACACTGGTCTTACGAATTGATCAACCTGACATTCTCTAAAAGCAATCCCCGATTGAACTAATTCATATTCATTCCTACACGATAACTAATACTTCGTAAATCAGTAAACATAGCAAATATGCAAATTACTCAATCATAGCAAATTTGTAACTAAATAAAGAAGAAATTTGAACAATAGTGTATTTTTTTTAAAATTTGAGATACCTCGAAATAAAAAAAGCGTAAATGTTAATGCACAGAAGCTCATTAGATATTATAACGTATACCTTCTAAAATAAACAACTCTAAGGACAAATTTAACAGTGAGAGATATGTATAAATCTCTATATATAGTACACAAATAGATCTGGATAAGATTGACATAAAATAACAAAAATTTTATAAGAAAGCTTACTTGATACCATGAATAAGCTCGTTCAATTGGATTGCGTAGAAGAACAATCAATTTCACCTCGGGCATTAAAGCTTGAATTCGTGCTGGCGATTTAGGATTATCAAAGTAGGTAGCTGATTTTTCAAATCGTATTTGTTCAGCGGCATAGCTTTTTAAATAATTAGACCTATTATTATCAAAATCATAAGCATGCGTTGGAGATATAATTGAATTATTCGGAAACTGATTCATATACCAATGTACACCACGTGAATAAATATCATCAGAACTGAAAAATTGTAACTCTTCAAAAGTAGAATCATGTTGAAATCGATTAGACATTAATTCAGGATTTAATAAAAGAAAATGTAATAGAGCTGTAGAACCTACATAAAAAGTTGACAAAAACAAAACAAGAAAATGAAGTTGCACGATATATATATATATATATATATATATATAGAGAGAGAGAGAGAGAGACTACAATTAACTGAATATTTTAAATTTTCTTCAGTTAATCGTAATTTCAATGCAGTTATGATATGTTAATTAACCAAATTATCTCAAATATTCTAGAACTATCAACCAAAGCAATCATAAAAGCCCCATTAAAACTTTGATGCTTAAATCATTTCACATTGTGAACGGATTATTTGTTAATGACTGGCATTTCATTTTCCTACAATAACACTTTAAAGTTGGATATCGCTGGATTACCAACTCAGTGGTCTAGAGGTCAAGCGTCCGTGCACGAGACTGTAGGTCCTGGGTTCAGTTCCTGCGCGCGGGGTCGTGGGTGCACACTACTGAGGAGTACCATACTAGAATGAAGAGGTCGTCCAGTGCTTCCAGGTTTTCAATTGTGGTCTAACATTGTTTGGTTCATAATTGAAATAAACTAACAATTTTGTTTACAATTATCAAATTGAACTATCAGCTGAATCATTACCCATAAGTGGTTTCATTCCTTCAACAAACCTTGACACCATAAAGTGGAATATATATATATATATATATAGCTGAAGGGAAAAACATTTCACTAAATTTGATAAAATAAATTTTCAAAAAAACATAGAAAATAAAGAGGACTTGTGAAAAACTAAGCAGTCGTAAATTTAAAACAAACCAGTTTTTTGAGGTCCAATAATAATAAAACTTGGTAGATGATTTGATCCACACGGCCAATCACTTGGCCATAATTCATGAAGATGTGAATTACGACAAGGGTCTGAATACAAAGGAAGTTCATTGACACCGTATAATTTGAAACGTTCAGAGTAGATATTAGCTAATTCTGAAGGAGGTGATGTAATTAGCTTAATATTTGTCCAGTTCGTCATGAATTCAAAAATAGCATTAAATAAATAAAGAGCTAGTCGGTCATTTCCATAATTGACAAGATGTGTCATAAAGATGGACACCTAATCAATAAAGATAATATGATAATTATTATGATTAATACTACGTAGTATTATGATATTTATAATAGAAGCAATAGGACAATGCAAACCATCTTATTAACAGGAATTATAATTTATCGTTATTTAATCTATCGCCAATTTATAAACTACCGAGGGCCTGGAACATATAGGCATCAGACTGAAAGTAAACAAGTAGTAATGATAATGTACACGGTAGTGGAAGTTAAATAAGTATAGAAAATATAATTCAGAAAGAATGAAATTGAGTAACAGAAAAATACGAAGTAATATTAACACTCAACAAATAGGCTGGTGGGTTTATGCCGTTGAAGTTTAGTTCGAACTACATAACGATCAACCCGTGAAACTACATCAGAGTTCATATTCTTCCAGATAGGTCAGACCAACAGTAAATAACTTCATAGACTGTGCTACCTTGGTTTGATTACTTTTAACAATGATAATTAATGTTACTAGTAAGAAAAAGCGGTAGCTGAATGAGAATAACAAATGTCCCAAACACCTCATTACTATTATTCATACGTATTAGATTAAATTGATTTATTTTTTTGTCATGGTTCCCTATATAGCACAGTACACAAAAGAGAAACGAGTAGGACTTACATCAGTACGCCTACCCGACCCGCTTATATTGATATAATAAGCAACTAATTGGAACTTTCAAGGAGACATACCTCACGTATATCCCTTCTAACTAATCAGTTATTCGTACGAACTGTTACTGTCCTAACTTTTCCGTCCCAAATAGGACGAAACGCGCGTCCTGGATTCCACTGCTAGCCACAATCCATCTTTGCTTACCATGCTTGTGAATTAAGGCTATATCGAGGCAATACGCACAGTATGCACATATGCCAATTAGAGACTGATCAGCTGCAGTCCTAAAAACATCGATGGGAAGATTCAAACAAACAATACTAATTGAATTTATACCAGCCTTGTTGCACTCTACAAGCTGGAAGCAGCGCCGTTAGTTGTTGTCCTGAATTCGTCGTAAACCGCCGGCAAGTTAGCTGGATGTACCTGCATCTCAGAGTTGATGTTCACTCTGGGACTCGAACCCAGTACCTTTCGCTTCTAACGCCATCGCGTTATCCACTCGGCCACTGAGTCCTGATAGCCACTTGCTTGTGCAATGGGGTGAAGTTTAAATTCAATTAGTATTGTTTGTTTGAATCTTCCCCCATCGGTATAGCTTCTCAGCGGTAGGAGTAGACTACTTTGGACCGTTTTTAGTCAAAAGAGGAAGGTCACTAGAAAAAAGGTATGGATGTTTATTCACTTGTTTGCAAGCACGAGCAGTACATATTGAAATGACGTATAGTTTGGATACTGATTCATTTATAATGGCCTTATTACGTTTTATTGGAAGAAGAGGGAAGCCTGCAGAAATTTACAGTGACAATGGGTCAAACTTTGTGGGTGCAGTCTCTGAACTAAGGAAATTTGTGCGGCAGTGAAATCAGCAGAAGATAAATAATGAATTGTCAGCGAGACAGATTCAATGGTATTTCTTCATTATTCAGTTCATATTGAGATTAATAAGCACATTTCAAGTATTGTTCACGTGTAGTAATGTAGTGAACGAGAACAACCACATGTATTTGAATACAAAATTACAAAACATATTAGTAAAATCTGAGAACCATACAGTAAACAATTCATTTGCAAAATGTCAATCAGTTGTCTCAGAATTGATTGTTTCTTCGTTCACACACCAATCAATCTCTGTTCTCGTTCTTTTCTCTCCGGTCTTCTTAGCCTTCTGCCGCCATGCATTTCACTTTCGATTGGTGATACATACTACTTATGTCTGCCGACATCAGTAGCACACACCACAGTAGGACTAATTGATGAGAGATGTTAAATTTAAGAGTAAGAGATAAAGAAATAATTGTCAATCAACTGATTTCATTTCCTTTCAGATTTGGTTTCATTATTTATCAGTAGTTCATTTAATTTATTATTACTCTGCAGTTGTAAAATGCCTTATAAGTTTCCAGACTGTCTTTATCTCCTTGTAATGTAACAATTTAATTGATCAAATTAGTGAGCTTTTTTCATAACTAGCTAAACAGATTTTGAGCAACACTAGAAATTAAAACACGTATGAATTTATATGGTATGATGTAATAATGGAATCTCAAAGAGATATTTGAATGATACTAGTAATGAACGTACCGGATTGAACAGGAATGTATGAAATAGTTCTCCACCGAAAATATATTCAATTAACTGTTTCATTCCGCCTCGTATATCTTCGGGATGAGGTGTATGAGTGTAAATTCCACAGGTTTGACGAGGAAGAACCTACAATGACACAATAATATTGATTAGTTCTTTGAGCGAATTATTGTAAAATTTTAACCATATACTTATAAAGCTGAGAATAAATTATTTAGCCACCTTTGACTTGAATAAATAAGATTTCAGGTAGTCTACAACTGAAAAATGATTAGTTCTTAAAACTAGGGGTACTTACATATTGTTGAACATTTTACACTGGCATAAACATTATAGTATTACCATCGAACAAGTGAATGAAGTCTTAAACATCAATTGATCAAGTGACTAGTTATCGTCTTTGAGAGATTTATCAGTCAGTTACTTAGTGGTCTTAAGTTTATTATTTTACAAGATCGATATGCCAGCTACAAAGTACAGTGGACCAATTAAGGTAGCTGCAAAACTCAAACATCCATTTTCAATCCCTTAGATAGGTATATCCATACAGTTACTATATCAGGTTACTGAAGTCATTTTACTGTATAGGGTTGACCACACTTCACTAGCAAGACATAGATAACAGTCAGTCACAACGTTGAACTTCGTACGTACGTACATCAGTTCAAGTTACCATAACACATTCCCACAGAGATGCAGATAACAATTCAAATCCCATAGTGTTAGAGGTAGTAAGAGTGTAAGCAGTAATCCGAAAGATTAGGGTTTGAAGATGTTATTCAAAGAGTATATTCCAGTGAAATAAATTTGGAGGGAAAATAGATAGGGACATGAAGAATTCAGAAGATTAGAATTTGGGAGAACACAAAGTGTGGATGCACCTTCGCCATTGCAAACGATTTCGAGCCATGTCATTCAAAGTCTCTAACCATCGATTGCCATCATCTCGCGGATCACAACCACCTACTCTACACCTACCAGGAGATTGGATTGATGGGCAGAACTCTTTAGGGATCAGTTCAACTGGCCTTCAACCACACTTAAGTAACCCACGATCCCCAGTCGTCCTGAATGGCAAGTCAATGTAAGTCCTCCAACTCTCCACGAGGTTGAAAAATCTATAGGAAATCTGAAGCGAGGGAGAGCAGCAGGCCCTAACATGTTCACCCCTGAGATTTTTAAGGATGGTGGTCCAGTATTAGCAGCGAGATTGACTAAAGTCCTATGTAGAATCTGGGAATTGGACGTAATTCCATCTGACTGGTCCCAATCACTGATTGTGCCAGTCTATAAGAAAGGACAAAAGTCCTCTTGTGACAATCACAGAGGAATCAGTTTGACTAATATAGTGTCTAAAATATTAGCTTCAATAATACTTGGACGCCTAACCAAAGCTCGTGAAGAGCAGACTAGAGAAAACCAAGCTGGTTTTCGACCTGGACGTGGTCGCATAGACCAGATATTCACTCTACGTCAGGTCCTAGAACATAAACACACATTCGGACGTCCCACAATAGTAGTATTTCTTGACCTTAAGGCGGCTTTTGACTCTGTTGATCGTGAGGTTCTATGGCAGTGTTTGTCACTGAAAGGAGTACCAAAGAAGTACATTAACCTCATAAAGGCTCTCTACTCGAACACAACTGGTCGAGTTAGAGCCTATGGCGAACTGTCATCAGAATTGGTTACCTCAAGTGGTATTCATCAGGGCTGTCCACTCTCCTCATTCTTGTTTAACTTTGTCATCGAGATGCTTTTAGAGATAACACTTTCATCTAAATCTCCAGGAGTTGAACTTTTACCGGGAGACTCACTTGTTGACTTAGAATACGCCGACGACATAGTTCTATTTGGAGAAGACGTTGACAAAATGCAGAGTCTTCTGACCACTATAAGCAACTATGCAGGCATGTTCGGAATGCGATTCTCTCCCTCGAAGTGCAAAATGTTACTTCAGGGTTGGGTTGCATCGACACCTGAAATAATGATAGGGAGTGAAGTAGTTGAGCGTGTTGACTGCTTCACTTATCTTGGGAGTCTGATCAGCTCTTGTGGTCTGGTATGTAACGAAATCTTAGCACGGATACAGAAGGCTCGTCTAGCTTTCGCCAACTTGCATCATTTATGGTGTAGGCGAGATATCCGTCTAGCAACAAAAGGACGAGTTTACTGTGCAGCAGTTCGTTCCGTCTTACTTTATGGCAGTGAAACATGGCCGATAAGAGTAGAGGATATTCGTAGGCTACTAGTTTTCGATCATAGGTGTCTTCGAAGCATTGCTCGTATATCCTGGGACCACCGAGTAAGTAATGCAGTTGTTAGGAAACGGGTACTAGTTAAGGATGGAAAATCGATTGATGAAGTAGTGAAACTTCATCAGTTGAGATGGCTGGGACACGTGTTACGTATGCCCAACCACCGACTGCCCAGACGTGCAATGTTCCATGGTGTAGGAGTAGGTTGGAAGAAAGCTAGGGGCGGTCAGATCAAAACGTGGCACAAATCCATGAAGTCACTGACAAGTGGACTGAGCCATGTTGGTAGGTGTAGACTACCTGGTTGGGATCCGCGAGATGATAGAAACCGATGGTTAGAGACCTTGAATGACATGGCTCGAAATCGTTTGCAATGGCGAAGGTGCATCCACTCTTTGTGTTCTGTCAGATTCTAATCTTCTGAATTCTTCATGTCCCTATCCTTTTTCTATTTCCAAATTTATTTCACTGGATTATACTCCTTCAATAACTTCTTCAAACCCTAATCTTTCACATAATGCTTATACTCTTACTACTTCTACCACTATGGGACTTGAATCGACAACTTCATCTCTGTGGTAATGTGGTATGGCAGCTCGAACTGATGTACGTACGTACAAAGTTCTACGCTGTGACTGACTGACTGACACCTACCTACATGGCTCAGTCCACTTGTCAGTGACTTCATGGATTTGTGCCACGTTTTGGTCTGGCTGCCCCTAGGTTTCTTCCAACCCACTGCTACACCATAAAACATTGTTCGTCAGGGCAGTCGGTGGTTGCGCATACGTAATACGTGTCAAATGCTGCCTTAAGGTCAAGAAATACTACTATTGTAGGGCGTCTTAATGTGTGTCTATGTTCTTGGACCTGACGTAGAGTGAATATCTGGTCTATGCGACCACGTCCAGGTCGAAAACCAGCTTGGTTTTCTCTAGTCTGCTCTTCACGAGCTTTGGTTAGGCGTCCAAGTATTATTGAAGCTAATATTTTAGACACTATATTAGTCAAACTGATTCCTCTGTGATTGTCACAGGAGGACTTTTGTCCTTTCTTATAGACTGGCACAATCAGTGATTGGGACCAGTCAGATGGAATTACGTCCAGTTCCCAGATTCTACCAAAGACCTCAGTCAATCTCGCTGCTGGTACTGGACCACCATCCTTAAAAATCTCAGGGGTGAACATGTTAGGGCCTGCTGCTCTCCCTCGCTTCAGATTTCCTATAGATTTTTCAAAGACATAGATATAATAATGCCATCATATCTAGATTTAACCTTTGAAACCGCAATCGAATTTGGCTACATGGACTAGAAAGTTTCGGAATACTGTACACCACAAAATTCATTTAGACTAACAGACAACTATGATAACATTCCTTAAATATTAAGACACTTGTAGGTCCTCAAGATTCACTAAATTGACCGGTTGGCAGATATCAATCATAGTTGAAAGCGTGAGTCAATTGAAGCTAGACCACCACGGCCGTTTCGTTTTATTATGGGACTCCTCAGCAGTGCGCATCCACGAACCCGCCTCGCGAGCGAGATTCGGACCCAGGACCTACCAGTCTTAAGCCGGAGCCCTTAACCGATAGACCACTGAGCTGGCATCCAACGGTGTTAATGTCTAACTTCAACTGATCCACGAAGTTGAGCAACCATTCACCAATTGTCTTCAGTGAGTTCCTATCTCACAACAGACGTGGTTTTGAACTCCACTGGTCACTGCTTCTCATTAGAGCTCCTAGATATACATTAACACCGTTGGATGCCAGCTCAGTGGTCTATCGGTTAAGGGCTCCGGCTTGAGACTGGTAGGTCCTGGGTTCGAATCTCGCTCGCGAGGCGGGTTCGTGGATGCGCACTGCTGAGGAGTCCCATAATAGGACGAAACGGCCGTCCAGTGTTTCCAGGTTTTCCATGGTGGTCTAGCTTCAATTGACTCACGCTTTCAACTATGAAATATACTAAATCTCCACAAAAACCCCTTTTGAGATATCAATCAGCCTAAGGAACAAGATGGAATTATTAATTCCTCTATGATAAATGTAACTGTAAACTTAACATAGAAGTTTAAATTATTACCGATATGATATCTGTATATTTCCTTTTGTCAATTAAGACAAAATAATATTCAGCAAGTATTAACCTGTCGTACCCTCAAACAGGTAGCCCGACCATTCGCTCTAAATTTCACTGGAAATATTGGGTGTACACGTTCTAAATTAGTTAGATTATTTAATTATTCTTGAAGCTGTAGACTGATTAACATTTGTGAAGATTTACAGAATTAATAATATGTTTGGTGCGAATTAGCTACTAAACATTGGCTCATTAAAAACAGAGGCTTTGAGTTACGCTTGTTATTCGATTGTTAGAAATATTAATCTGCTGACAAACCGAGATTCTAACCCGAAATATTATGGCTAAAACTCGAGTTCTCAAACCACATAAGAAACAGATGAACTAATGAATTCACCTATTTAAACAGCTGAACAGACCATACATTTGATTTCCATCTGACACGTATTCTTATTCTGAATAGGAGTTTAGTATATAAATCGGAATATGATTATTTAATTGTATAAACTTATACCCATCGTATATACAACAGAAACTGATATTTTTGAACAGTACAGAAGAATATTTTGTAACAATCAAAAACATGAATACATAACGTCGATTCCTCAAGAAATGTTACCTGAATATTATTGTAACGGAAACCCGAATGAAAATCAGACGACCTAACATAAGGATAATGTATTGTAGATGTAACATTCACATTCGACACCGTACGCCATGCTTCATAAAGGTCAGGATAGACAGGATAAACTCCAGAATGACGAGGCGCAACAGAATAACCGATTTGAACTGGAATATCACGTTCCTAAAATGAACCATTGGAATAGATCAACAGTAGTCCATTCAAAACTGTGAAGCTGTAATAATTAGTGATAATGAACATAAAACTCAGTGACCAAGAGTAAATTTATAAGCAGATTACATATCACATATATAGCGTGACATCAGTTAAACGTTACAAGCGTGGTATACGGGGCAAGACTAGAATATCTAACTCAAGTCGATGGAGCAAACGAGTAAAATGGTACTCTTAAACCAGTTTTAAGACTATTATAACGCCATATAAACAACACAATAGGATATTACACAGTTGTTTAGCTCTATTTTCAAGCTACACAGCAATAAAGATTTCTGACTCTGTTTGTGATCCCACAAAGACGAATTCGTCACTAAAAGTGTGAGAACTTTTGAAAAGTACATTGCTTACTAATTTCCCGTCAATTTACTATGAATACAAGTTTATGGCTAAAGTTTTCGGTCTTGTCATTAAAAATTCAAATGATCTCATTGCTTACCTCGGCGAATACTTGATTACGTTCTATAGCTTGTTGAATACATGTTTTATTCATCATATGAGGTCTACCATGATGCCATAAATGACTAAACCACCAAAATTTATGGCGATTTTCTGGAAAAAAAGCAGTCATATATAAAATACAGAGAAATCGCATTGTTGTTATATCATTGATCTTAAAGTTTGGTTTCTTTAACATGAAAGTTTTATTGTTAATCTAGACGATAAAGGTTGAAGTAATTTTTTCTACAAATAGATAAACCATGAAGGACAGAATATCCCAGCGTGAAAAGAAAATGCAAAAGTAGTCAATTTTTCGTAAAAATCAGGTAAAATTCGGTCAGGGTTACTGCCGGTCCCAAGCCCGAGTAGAGCAGGAGGGTTGAGGATGGAGTCAGCCACCCCATCCCATAGAAAACAACATTACTAAAAAACCTTAACCAGATTCAACAAATTAAACTATTGAAACTCCGCCCTGGCAGTTGAAGGATCTCCATTTAGAAAAATTATGACGTTCATAGTGAAAGCCGAGATTCTTCTGAATTCACGAGACCGATATCCTCTCTAACAACCAGAGCGACAATTAGTATAGATACATGGGATATCCAGACAATGTAGGTGACCAGAAGAACCAATCAAATAGCTACGGAAATGAGGAGATACAACTTGGCGGTTCTCGGAATAAGTGAAACCCGTTAGACCCATGCTGGATAGAAAGGATTAGCTTCGACAGAAATGTTGTTGTATTCCGGTAACAAAGAAGAAAATACTCCAAACACGAAGGGAGTTGCTCTGATGCTGTCCAGAGAAGCATGTAAAGCACTTATAGGATGGGAATCTTATCATTCCAGGATCATCAAAGCATCCTTTAAAACAAAGGAGGGGATCACAATGAATGTTATCCAATGTTATGCACCCACCAGCGATAGCAATGAAGATGATAAAGATCAGTTTTATGGGAGACTGCAGTCGATCGTAGAGAAGCGCTCAGGAAAGGATCTGACTATCCTGATGGGAGATCTAAACGCGAAGGTCGGGATGAAAAATACTGGACATGAAGATATCACTGGACGATATGGACTAAGAGAAAGGAATGAGAAATAATTTAGAGAAAATAAATATACTTACGTAAAATATAATTGTAAACAATTTTATCCGACCAACGTGATTTACTGAAAAATGCACCACAGAATCCCATATTAAACGTAAATTCCTGTATAAAAGTGCGCCAGTAATTTTGCGCTTTGATCATAGCCTTTTAAAATAGACATATACGAATAAATGGTTGCAAATATATGAGAAAATAGTACATCAATTTATTTGCATACAATACTGGTATATAGAATAAGGCATAGCTCATTTTTAAGAACTTAAACATAGCATTCTATAAGATAAGTAATAAAGTAGTATTTATAATAGCTTAATCTAAAAATGACAAAGAGAGAAGGTAAACACGAATGGTGTCCGGAATCAGACTGGTGACCTCTAGGTTACGAAATCAATGCTCTGATGTGGCAAGCAATGACTTTACCGATTGGGGTGCGAATGACGCATGAAAGTGATTTTTCCCAATCGTCTGTCACGTGTGATCACACCTTGAGAAACAGTAATTACATAACCTTGTCAGTTAGTTATATTTGTTTGATTATAGATGTTTAACTGTATAATATTGTAAATATGTCCACATAGTACGTTATTAATTATTTGATGTTAAGTAATACTCAGTTCAAATTATGCAAATCTGACTATAAAGAAATCACATAAGAAAGGTGTGTCAAATAAATCCATATAACCAGTCTTTGTGTTCTCACTATGCAACGTCCGATTCGGGTTCTCAGCACTAAGTACAAGTTATTCAAATATTCTGCAGACATAATATGCTCCTCTATAAGTCAGTTTCAGAGATCGGAATCACAACTGAATCTTAACTTAAACTCAGTCTGTGTATATCATTGAAGCCGGTTTTTATCAATCATTAATGAGGCAAAAAGAAATCAGGTAAATAAAAACACTTTATGGCTATGAACCTATCGTGAATCAACACAGAGTACATAAGTGTCCTATTACATTAACGTATAGATAATGTTTAATTTCTAAAAGGTAATAGCCAGTAAAGTTTGTACTTCTCTCTACATAAATGGGATAAACAAGCGGTGATTATGCTGAGTGACGTAATATTTTTATTTCGTCATTTTTGAATAACACGTTTAATAATCTCTTGAAATGCGATATACGCGGAACACTCAACTCAGATGGTACAGGTTTATAGCTTTATCAACCCAGTTTACGAATTTTTTAATATGACCAACCAGACTTCAAAATTTTACATTCAGCTGTATTAATAAATCTGAGTAACATCATATACCGATGATTCCCATATAACTAGGACAACATTGATCCTTCATTTAATCTAGTTCCTATCTCACAGGCACTCAACAACAAAGACTCATATAAGTTATACATAGAATTCAGTCCCAAGTCACAACCTCGACAAATCAGTCTTCTTTCCAGACATTACATCAGGGGAAACTCCAAAGTAATGTCATATCACTAAAGAAGCTGTTTCAGGAATTACTCGAATACAAACTAGAAGAAAACCCCAGTAGAAAAAGTTTGATTTTTTTTCCTAAAAAACGACTTACATTTATGTCATCAATTGACAGATGTGCATCTCGGTCTGGAACAAACACATCATCAATATCAACTAGGACCCACCTCAGTAAATCAAGTTCATTTGAAGCTTGAATAAAAATAAAAGTTAACAATAATTATACGGCAACAAAATCAAAAGGAACAAATACAGTGTTGTTACATAAGAGCGTAATTATATTTCTGAACAGTTAACTTATTATTGAGAAATATATCTTTAGTACATACGTTAACATTCATTGTCGAACTATGATGTAAACGGCGATATGATATGGAACAAAGATTAATTTAAAATGTCCCGACCGTTGCTGCTACCTTGACGTGGTGGTCAGGCTTGCCTATCGTAATGAACCAATCGAGCTATACTGACTGAAACAATCGTTCCTCAAGGTCCTACCATGCCAGACAGGTCGATTGAAGAGCGGTAAGACTAAAAGCAGAAAACCTAAGGTCCGAAGGCGAAGTCGTACTGTTGACTGTACAGAAGTGTGACGGCAGTAAAGTGTTTCCTTCAGACAACCAGCGTAACAGTGATGCTGACTTTCCACAAGAAGGGGTGAGGTTAGAAAAGAAAGACCCTAAAAATGCACACCTCGCCTTATCCCACGGATATCCGTCCCCAGCGGTAAGGTCCCAACAAGTACGGAGCTAACACGAAAACTACTCACAAAAAGGTCGTGTGTGACCGACCTCAAGCAGTTGTCCCTTGGGCACTGCGGTCACGCTCTCAGGTCACTAAGGCCAAATCTAACCCGATCCCCTTTTCAGGTACCTCCAGAAGAACCCCTCCACGATGTGTGGGCAACCAAGAAGTGATAACCGCCCTCATACCTCTAACAGCACTCAAGATCATTGTATCCATAATCAATCTCCCTCTTCGATTCCTATTATTTCTCCTACCTCGACTTTCAACACTGAACTTCCTCTTTCGGTTTCTTCCTCAAGTGTCACCATAGCCAACGATTCTAGTACGCAAAACACTGTCCCAGGTCTACAGAAACCTTGCTTCAAACTACACATTGAAGCCTTCAAAGTACGCACCCCATGTCAAAATGGCCAGCAGGCCTCTTTGGCTAAAACCCCAGAACTTCGTACCATTGATGTATGCTGTGTCTCTGAAACACGCATACAGGATCCTATTGTGGTCATTCACTTGACCTCACCTCGCAAAAATGTAGAGCCAACGAGATACACCCTCCGTGTATCTGGCGACCCGATGGCTAGGTCCCGTGGACTTGCAGGTGTGGGCATTGCACTAAGTACGAGGGCAGAACAAGCACTATTAGAATGGATCCCTGTTAACAGTCATCTATGTGCTGTTCGGCTAGACGGCTCCGTAAGAACTCGGAAGGATAGAGATACACGTCGTTGCCTTTTTGTGGTTTCTACCTACGCTCACACTGACTGCAGCCATGATGAAGTGAAAGATGACTTTTACAGAAAGCTCTATGAACTTCAAAAAGCTAAGCGATCAGACATAGTACTTGTTGCAGGTGACTTTGATGCCCAGGTAGGTAGCTTAAACCAAACAGAAAGACATTTAGGTGGGTATTTTAGTATCCCAACTTAGCGAACACATAATGGTGATCGTCTGTTGCAACTATGCTCAGACAATCGTTTATGTTTAGCAAACACTAATTTTAAGCATAGGGAAAGACATCGTCTAACATGGCAACCACCTGCATCAAACCAATGATGGACTCAAATAGACCATATTGCCATCAGTCATCGTTTGAGAGGCTCGATAGAAGACTGACGATCGTTTTGGAGTACATGTTTAAACTTTGATTATGTTCCGATACGAGCACGTATTTGCTTGCGCCTCACTGGATACAGAAAAGCCACATTAAGAAAACCCATTAGAGTTGAACTAAGTGATGAGAAAGCCAAAAGTAGATTCCAGGAACAACTGAGATCACTCATAGGCAGTTCTGAAAACGAGGATGACCCTGATGTTGCTAGGCTCAAAAGCAGCGTTTGACTCTGTAGACCGAAAGGTTCTGTGGCAGTGTGTGTCATTGAAAGGTGTACCTCAGGGGTACATAAACCTTGTGAAAACACTTTACACGAACACTACTAGTCGAGTCAGAGCTTATGGTGAACTGTCATCGAACTTTACAACCTCAAATGTTGTCCGGCAAGACTGTTCACTATCCCCAATTTCGTTTAATTTCATTATAGACCTACTGCTGGAAATAACACTCTCCTCGAATGAATTTTCAGGAATTGATCTCCTACGAGGAGGTTCACTTATCGACTTAGAATACGCAGTTCTGTTTGGTGAAGACGCTGACAAAATGCAGTCTTCCGTTAGAACCTAGTAACAATGTCAGGATATTTGGAATGCGTTTCTCCTCCTCTAAACATGAATTGTTACTCTAGGACTGGCCTGCGTCAACACCTGAACTAAGGATAGGGAGTGAAGCAGTAGAACGCGTCAAAAACTTCACTTATCTTGGAAGTCTGACCAGCCCTAATGGGTTGGTATCTGACGAAATCTCAGCACGGATTCAAAAAGCTCGTTTGGCTTTTGCCAACTTACGTCACCTATGGCGAAAGCGAGATATCCGTCTATCAATTAAGGGACGAGTATACTGCGCAGCAGTTCGCTCTGTTCTACTTTACGGCTGTGAAACATGGCCATTAAGAGTAGAAGATACTCGTAAGTTACTAGTATTTGACCACAGATGTCTTAGAAATATTGCTCGCATCTGCTGGGATCACCGGGTAAGTAATGGTGAGGTTAGACACAGTATATTAGGGAATGATGGTAAGTCAGTTGATGAGTTTGTGAATCTTCATAGACTGAGATGTTTGTGCCTCGTGTTATGTATACCTGAACACCGATTACCACGACGCGCTATTCTGACTAGTGTAGGGGATGGTTGGAAGAGAGTTAGGGGCAGCCAAACCAAAACGTGGCATCAGTGCTTGAAGTCACTAACTTCTAGTATGAGCCATGTTGGTAGATGCAGACCACTTGATTGGGGTCCGTGTGACTATCGTAACCAATTGTTGGAGACTCTGTGTGACATGGCTCAGAACCGATCACAATGGCGTAGGTGTATACACTCCCTGTCTTCCCTTAAACAGAGAGATTAGAATTGTTTCATATCTGTCTTTCTTCCTGTACTATATCCTTATATACAATCTTTGTTTTATATATGAGAACCATTAAATTAACTACTATGAATTCGGCGTTCATCTTGTTGTGTTAATGAGGTTATGACAGCTTGGACCAATGCATATATGTGCCTGGTCCTACGTTGTAGCTGACTGACTGAACATAACTATATTAATCTGTAGGGGAAAAACACCAGGAGGAAGAGTTAGGCAGAAAATCAATGGTGGGTGCTGACTTAAAAAATTCCTCCGACGAAAACCTATTTTAATCGTGAACTAGTTACTGATATTGTTTGTGAAGTTCCAATGTTGAATCTATCCCTAAAGACTTCAATGACGGATACAGCAGACAATTCTTAGAACAAGAATCTTTACATCTTTTCTGTCATAAATGCATTACTTAAACAATAATATTTCAATAAATATGAAGAGCAGTATGACTATTTAATCTTCCAATAAATTAATATTTATTTTCCCAATGAAACTTTATTCGAGCAATTACAAAGTATTTTAACAGACCCGAGGTAATTATTGATGAGAATACTCTGTTTGAAGAAACTGAGAAAACTTATATTTTTTTCAATGAAATATATAAAATTTATCGAGCATTACAATGATTTAATTCGAATTTGTCATTTGGAATAAAATGCTTATTTGAAATAAAGGTTCAGAGAAAACTGAAGTAAAAAAATAGATTTCAACCCAAGATTTATATTAATACATGGGTTGGTTGAAGTAGAGATAAGAGAAATAGAGCCTAGAAATATTTTGTATAGGAAACGGTGACTAACTGTTTTCACAGTGTCCTATTGTGGATGATACGTTGGACTCATACAATGTGGAAGTTGTTGTTAACAAGGTGACAAGTCTGTAGTAAGCAAGTGTATTTTGTTATTTGAAGAACTCAACATTTTCAGAGAAAGATTGAGTTTCCTTATTCTGACTGGTTATCAGGGAATTGAAAAGTTAATTACGTAGAATGGATAGATGATATTTTGAGCCGCAAATTATATAACTGAAGGGTTATCAGAACCCTTAGATATTTAGAAATTTTAAAACTGAAGCTGAAAATGACACATCAAATGAAACTGATTACGTTTATTGAGAAAATTAATCGGTTTACTCCATAAGCTAATTGCTACTAAGTACCATAGAGTTCCTGGGACATAAATAAAGAGTGGTTTTATAGGTCTGTAACTTGTTACTAAATAGGTTAAAATGTTTCTATATTTCATCCTAACTAGGCTACGACGTTTCACTGTCAAAGGTCGTTTTAATCGCTAATAACCACAATGTCATATTCTTAATACAAATAATCAATTGAAGATGTAACTGTACATCAAGACAACTGACAAAATCTCATGTCACAACTAATCAAATCTCTGAATTTATACAATACTACGACAAAACATCTGCCACCATCCAAGACTGAAGCAAGCGACTCATATGTTCTCAAACATAGCTGAATACTAAATACAGTACAAAGTTAGGATATCACACTATTAAAGGTATTCTAACGTAATTCTCAGAACTACAAAAGACTTATTAACACAGTCAAGGCGCTTACTTTGTCGATGTTACTGCATTTTTTTCTGTGAACATTGCATTGAAAACAAGTGTTCCTTCTTCGATATTTCAGAAACGGTCCGCGTACTCAGAAAACCTAAGACAAATTTACGACCAATTACTTTCTGTTACATATTACTGAATACCTTTAGGACATTTGATTTATGTGCTAGGCTTTCAACGCACGAAAACAGAATGTACGGATTGCCCAGAACACTAACAAAAATTAACTATTAGTAAAAATATAGCTAAATAAATATACTTCAATGGTTTACATTGATCCAACTGTATGAAGAACTGGGAGATAAGACAGAATAATCACTTTGTTAGTTTTTAGGCCCAAATGACAAAGGATGTCAAAAATTTGTACTGTATTATACACTAAAATAAATATTATGATGTGTTATACCGTTCGATTCCAGAATATAGTAACTTCCCAAAGAGAGTAGAAGATGAGACAAAGAAAGTAAATCATTGTAGGAAAAAAATGTCAAATATCGAGATGAAAATTCATTAAATAAGCAGTAGCAGGTAGAATATATTGAACTTCGGTTTTATCTGGTTTAAAAGAAAGAACATGTTGAAAACAATATGCAATGTCAGACATACATGATACGTTCATTTTCGAGACAATATCACCAAACTGAGGACTGAAAGGATGAGATGATGGTGGAGAAGCGTGGAAAATACCTTTAGATAGATAGACAATAGTGTCAAGTAGCAATATTGACGATAGCCAAATTCCTCCAGGACGGAAAGCAAAAAGAACACGTTGAATTCCATCAAATAAGCCAACATCTTCTAAAACCAAACTTTGGTAAACTGGAAAGGTGCCACTGTGAGACTCTGTAGAGTAATTCTTTAGAGCAATGACACAAAATGTTCTTGTAAGATTTCTTCCAAAGGCAAATAAAAGATACATTGAAGTTTTTTACAACATAAAATAAGAACACTCGTGAGGCTACTTATACCTGCATAGGATCTACACAGAAGTGCGAATGAAGCACAGAATATAGATCTACGGCTTCATAAAAATTGCCTTGATCCTCATAACAGTTCTAATAAACGACAGGAAAATCCTGATCGACAAAAACAAGCTTAAAATCTGCCAGCCGTTTTCCTTTCTTTCAGAATCAAAACCGTCCGTAGTATAGTTTCAATAATTGAGACGACAACGATTACAATACTTTAAAATTATGGAATTCACAGTCGATTAGATAACGGAGAAAACCGTTTAAAATGTGAGATTATAATTGTGATTTATGACTCAACAAATTAGAGTGAAAGCGGCATCATTTTAGGATTACTGAGAAAATTCTAACCGACCATGTTAGGTATGAAATAGACCATGATAGAAATAGGTAGATGATGCAAGGAGCAAAACATTACTTAAAATAAACAAATTTCGACCACAACTAAAAACATAATTATTAAATAGGAGTTAAAATAATGAAAAACTGTTACCATGATAATTAGAAGTCAAATAATAGGTTATTTGTAGATCAAATTTCTGGTTTAAACCTAATTCAAATGACCTCCGTAAACCAAGGTAAACTCGAATTGAATTATTAACCGATTTTACTGAAGAGATATTTGATGTAAATATCGTTCCCAATGTTCCATAGATGACGAGCTAATGTACTACTGATGATATTTGATTTTCTTAGATCGTATCAGCTAACTACTTTATTTTGAGCTTTATGATTTGACATTGGTAAACATGATTTTGATCAACATTTCCAGCTACCGATTGATATTTGACAAAATCTACTTCATTGTTATAGCTACAATTTCTTTGTTTCGATTTAGTATTTTAGAATTGGAGTGTATTTTCGACCTAGCTATGAAGCTAAACAGAAATTGTGTCCTCCAATCTCAAAGAATTAAAGCTGTGAAACTCCATCATTAGCGAATCAACTGGCAATTACATCATCATCAAAATAAAGCTAAAAACTAGACATGATTTATGATATGACAAAATAAAAAAATTTCATTTAGAGTTATGCTAAGATGTTATTCAAGCTTTTAGGTTTTCATATTCTACAGAGGTTATACATCGGTGTTTTTAGTTAATTCAATGTGATATCTGTGAAATACACATACAAACTAGATGTTTTGTACTTCTACATAAGTTGAATCTCCTTACAATTAAATGTTTGATATAATTTTAGATTTTAACTACCCAAGTAACTCAACGTATCGAATTTCGATGCTAACGTCCAAGAGACGGTAAAATATATCCAAAGATCAACAAAAGACCCCAGTTAACGAAACAATAATGAATATGTTCAACATATTTCGAAAATATTTTTAGTGGGTGAGAATCTATTTGGTGATCTATTTTAAACAACAATGATAATTTATATAAAAACGACGACATAGTCAAACTAGCTTTAGCTGTTATTCGTTACATAAATACATCTCTTATAGACGTCAGTTGAAACCTTAGTGAGACTATAATTCATGGACGACCTTTGAGCAACGCTAAAATGACTTTGGTATGTCCACGTACTTGATAGGGTTAAATGAGGATTATAGATTAGTGTGAGGAGTTAGGGTCGAAATTTACAGTTGAACGTTTGGGTTAAGAATTAGGTTTAATGTTTTCATCACGAACTAACACCGGCGGTAATGCCAAAATGATATTTAACCAAATAAGTGAATGAATTTCGCGCCCAAATTTAAGACCTGCTATCTTAAATGTGATTGGTTCGTCAATAAGTTATAGTCTCGCCGAAACCTTAATTTTAAATAAATTTGGTGATTAAACAGCGGTTCTTATATTTGACTTAGTTAAAATTACTGTGCAAAAGCTAATAATACCACCCGGCTGTCCGAACTAAGATATCTATAGCAAACTTCTAACGTAAAATCCAGAGGATTAATGTGAAGCGGCTAAACTACAAAGCCACAGATAGGATTATTATAAGAAATCAAAAACATATACGAAGACATTTAAGACTTTTTCGTATAGTGCCAACGTTTTGACAAAATAAATGTTAGCTGAATATCTAAGCATTTGATTACACTGCTTGTGTACAGTTAAAGTTGTCGAACTGATAAGTGGACACGGGTATGAAAAGAATTAAGATCAACAAGGTGACCTGAAAGCTATTTACCCAAGCTTTGAGCTGTGGTTGTATAAAGATATATCTCAAGTAAATGAGTTGGATTCCTGACAGACTAGTTCTTTTTAATCATACAAAATTTGTGGCATGGAGTTGCAAACTATAATAATAATAAATAAATGAACAAAGCGTTGAGAATAAACTATGGTACATACGACATGAAAAGCAAGTACTCAGTTTGAATCGTAAAGAAAGGAGTTCGATTTTGACTTTGAATTACTCAATTTCCATCCTAATTTACTCAAGTGTATGAAGCTTAATGCAATCAGAACCCAAGAGACATTCTGTACTGGTTAAAATGACAAATGCGCGAAAAAGAACTAAAAATACACCATATAACTTCAATAAATGCGTCAATGAAAACCATCCAAAGCAACAGTTAAAATTGGAACACCTAACTATCGATTCAGAGGGTGAAATAAAACTAGAACAGGATAGCCAGTGACTTCGACTTTAGATCACTTCTGATAACATTTGTATATACTTAGGCTGTTCTATCTTAATATCCCCACTCACAGTTATGAAGGGTCAGCGATTTCCAGCCAAACACTAGTATCATTCATTCCAAAGTGTCATAACATGACTCTACCGTTGCTTTACTTTTTCTACTCAATTTAGGCATTAGAAAATAGTTCTCAGTATGAAAATGAATAAGATTTCATCCTTTAATGATGGGATGACAGTTTATTTAATGTTTAGATAAGTGTTTTTGGACAGTGAAATTGGAAACATCATGTCTTCCTCGAGTCTTACCAATAATCAATAGGGGTGAGTGAAGAAAAAAAACTCATGCTAAACTTGTAAAGGTACCTTATACTTCTATAATTCTCAGCACATACTATAACTACAATTGCCGACCTGAAAAATATTGGAAATCTGTAATGAACATTATTTACTTTTATTCTCGTCATAGAAATCAACTTACAGCACAACTCTTCATATCAACCGGTAATGAGTCATAAGTTTGCATTCGTCCAGAATATTCCCCAGTTTTAGTAAATGCGATGGTGTTGTAGAACTGTTTGTTGTTTGTAAAAGGGACCAACGTTGCCATACAACAAACAGTTTGAGTTTGTAATTGGTTGCCAGCTCCGTGAATCTGTTTTTCAATCTCAAGTGTGTTAGAATTCATGCGACCAGAGCGAGTGGCCCTAAGTATTGATGCATTCAGAGATGTATAGAATCCTTGTGGAGGTTTTCTTAATCGATGGATGTAGAGTGGTAATTCACCAATCTTAAAGTAAGAAGACATAATTATAAAGTCAACAGTAAAAAGGATTGTTGACACAAATGTGATGAGTTCAAAAAGTGTTGAAATAAGTTTTCACATTAAATTTACATCAGAAAGAGGTAAAGACAAATTAACAGGTACTAGGAAGTTCAACATAACAGTTTCGCCAGAAGGGATTGTTCAGAAAAACTCATCTATAATTTTTTATGTGGATACTTTTCATGAAATCTGATACCCTCTAAGCACATAGCTCATGTAGATTATAAAATATCTTGTTTGAATAAATATGTTTCGAGTTCTAAGTGAAGCATATCCCCTACAATTTTTACGAAGCAACTTTTAAACCGATAACGTTCACAGTCATGCTGAATACTGATAATTACTCAAACTAAATAATATAAAGTGTTAAAGTCAGTACTTAACTTTGGTTAAAATAGTAGAGCTAATCAAACAATTATCTTTCGACTAATGTATATTTAGAGATATTCCAAGCCTTTCCGTGTCTGTATCAAAAACAAAGTCAGTCAATCAGTATACTTTCAAAATACAACTACTTTTTGAAGTTTGTGACCAATTTTCACAGGCAGATCGCAGTGTATCCTGACCGGATTTGATGACATAATAAAAGTTTGTCAAGTGAATAACAATTTCTTCCGCAACACAAAGCAGTATGGTGAAAACAAGTTGGTAGGCGCTTTTTGTGAAAGTCGGTCTGACTAAGGCGAAATTGTGCACTTTAGATAGTTAATTACACGAGATCCTCAATAATTAATAAGTTAATGTTGTCGAAAGTTTTGAAGGTATAGATTTCATTAGCCTAATGGTCGGACACACGAAGAGCACCATATATTTTATTTACAACTTCATAGGATATTTCGATGTGAAAAAGAACAATTTCATGGTTTTTCTGAAGCTCCCAAACTTTTAGAAAATCTATTAATTCAACGGCAGCCTACGACAGGGAGCTTCACTTTTAGGGTTTCAAAGGAAGAGTCCAACGACTATCTTTAAGAGGTTGTACCTTAAAGATGACTGTGGCCTAAAATTGCACTGCGCAACAGTTCTATGCAGTAACTTCAAATTAATTTGTGTACTGGACCAAACCGACTGTGTAAGCATTAATACTATCGTTATTATCAAAACTTATATCGGCATGTGAGGAAAATTAAAGTGGTCACTATGACACCAACGTCAATGTGAAACTAAACGTAAGGACACAGTTAAAAAAGAATGAATGGAACTTTGGAATGAAAAGTGCATCTGGGCCGCCATAGCTAATTTCAAATCCCTCTGCCCTAGTTTACTAACCACGGATTATGGTACTAACCGGTAAATCTGAAACCCTCTAACAGGACAATCAACCTAATTAGCCGATTTATTCTGTTTATTTGGTACTTGAAGTCTAAATTTAGCATCAATTATTCAGAGGTTACACCATACATGAATAATGATATGAAGAAACCTCTGATTAAGTGCCAACAATTCACACATAATATTTGACTCTGGGGCCCCTTTATTACAGTGACAGTGAACTGCTGTACTTAATAATCACTCTCTAATAGATAAACGGGCATTTTAAACGCGAGATTGTCAGTTTTAAAAATGATGCATGCTTCTCCTATACACACCAGTATAAGTACAATAACTTTGGCCACTCCTAACAGTTCAGTAAAATCGATTATGAAACACAATTCCGACTTAAGATTACGTAGTTGGACTGATGAGCATGCCTGAGACACAAATGAAGCTTTTAGTGGAACTTCAGATAGTATAAAAGGCAGAGGAACATTTACATGGCCGCCAGCTACTCGACGTCAGTTGTTTCATCTGTTCACAATTTATTAAAAATATCTGGTGAATTACATTGGTCATTCGAAGTCAACATAATACTTAGAGTTGTTAGTTGAACCCAGTATACCTAGATACCGAAGTATAAGTAGAAGCATAACAGAACGTCAGTGATCGTTCGTAATAGCTAATTTTAAATCAACGGCGTGACCAGTTGCATTATTTAACCACAAAAATGAAGGTAACTAACCTTAGACCACGTGCCACCTTCAGTAGTGAAACCCTCACCATCTAACAGAAACCCGACTACTCCAATATTGTATTTTTTGCACAGAGTGTCAAGTTGTAACTTTTGTAGTGGTGGTAAGTTTGTATAAATAGCAAAATTTTCGAATATTATTATCCTGATACGTTCTTCTTGCGAAATCGAATTCAGAAGATCTGAAATCTTACTCAGTTGAGCATGGTTCATTGAAATAACGTGATGTGGGATCAGCAAGACTTTTATAATATGAACCAGATATCTGCTCGTAGGTGAGGATTTCGAGAGTGTAAAAACTACTATGGAACTTTTACAGTCAATACAAGAATTTGACTGATGACGGACTTTAGTATATATGTTAATTTGAGTTCGGAATACACTTATGTTATGAGAATCACATTGATACCCAACAGATTTAATCAAAGTTGGCTTAAACTTATCAGATTTCCTTTTGAATGTCCATATTCCTGGTAAGTCGGTATATTTCAGCTTTTGCAATCTCCAAATAAATGCAATTGAAATAGATAGTACCAGGAGTATTGTTATTAAAAAACGAATCCTGAGTTTTAAGTGCATTCTTATTACGAAGTAGGAATAGAATCCTTTAGGACATTTCTATATCCTGGTATTAAATACCCAGCAATATAAGCCAACAGAAACTCGACTACAGGAGTAACCTAAAACACAAAATGCAAATCAGCGATTTAAGTTTAAGAAAATGGATTCAGAACCAGCGAAATTAGTTTAAAATAACATCAAAAAGAGCAAACAAATTTAAATTGCAAACATTAAATTAATTTCGTATCTAAAAAGTCGTATCAACAAAGAAAACATAGTTAACTATTAGTAATGATAGCAATAATAAGTAGAATAGTTCTACCACCGAAGGTTAATGAGAATACATAGTGATTATGTAAATATTGTTTAATTTGATAGTTGGTAGTGAACTGTTGCTCTGACTTGCCATGGTATATTCTAAGGTATTACTGCTTAAGCACTAGTGTCCGATTTTCATGAACGCATGATTACGTTACCAGCTTTTCATTACTTACATGAAATCATTAGGCTATGCAGAGACTGTGTGGAATATCTACAGCTACTAAGAATTGAACAACTTCCTGAGCTGAGCATTTAATGGGATAAATTTCCATTGAAGTTTAGTCCCATCACAAAAAACAAAAAGTTGTTGTATTCCTGTCAAGTTAAAGAACGTGAAATTATAAGTTCTTCATATTGTTATGATGACCCAAAAACCAACTGAAACACTGCCACAAACCCTCCTCTATATTTAAAAGTCGGTAATTACTTGACAGAGAAAAAAGTAAACCTGTTCTACTCCGACGACTTTATGAGACTTTGCGGACGACCTTGAGATGGTCGAAAAAGTCAATTAAAGTGCAACTTTCATATATTAGCACTGTAAAACGGAAAAAAACAAAAAAAAATCAAAGTGTCCGTTTTAACGGTAGAAGGATAAGACTACAATTTATGGACAAACCAATCAAACTTGCTATAGCAAGTCATTGACGTCGGCGTAAAATTTAGTCCCCCATATGGCTAAATAGCATCTTGGAATTATAGCTGATGCCCGCTTGTGATGAAAGCCCTGATTTTAGTTCATAACCACTCAATTCAACCGTAAATCCGTTTCCTCATGCCTTACACTAATCTACAAACCTCATTAAACCCTCGCAAGTAGGACATCCTGAAGGTCATTGAAGCATTGCCCAAAAGTCTCCAATAAACTGTAGTCTTACCCGATCAACAAAGAAAAACAATAAAAAATAACATTAAAATAACAGCTTGCATCTGAATAATAATATACACTCATGTGGCAAATAATACTCGGTAGCAAGACAAAATTTCAAGTAACGTATAAAGGGTCACGATAGTGTTTTGAGTCAGGCCTAACTTGAAATACTACCCATACAGTTTTCGACATCAAATGACACCGGCTAAAATGTAAAGAGGTCATAAGGCGAGACTATAATTTATGGACGAGTCAATCAGAAGCGTTCGAGGGATTTCAAGGTCACGGCGCCAACTTCAATACCTGATGTTCATGCTCGGTCGACTCACAGAGGAATTTAGAGAAGACGTGACAATTAGGCGGCTACAATAAATGGGACTACTAAGAAACTTCTTTGTTTGTAATTGAGGTAATCAAATGACTTGTAGACCTTGTGCAGACTACCGTGATGTTATCTTTCGATGCAACATATGTTGGAGGAAGACGTTTGCTAGAATAGGAACCTTTTTCTCTCGATCCAGATTGAGACTAAGCCATATTATAATAATTGCCGCGAACTGTATAATGAAAGCACCAGTAACATTGACTGCAACATTCGCAGATGTTACTGAAGCTTCGGCTGTTCACTGGTATGTGTATTGCAGGGATATGTTCACAATAAAAATGACAAATTTACACAATCGGAGTACACACAAACAATATTGAAGCTATGTGGTCGAGGCTGAGAAAGTTTTTGCGACCTTACCATTTCTCCAGAGACCGACTATTATGGAGCCATATAGATGAGTTCCTCTACCTTATGCATTACGATTTTAGAACCTTTGAATCTCTTTCTAACCTTGACAAGTTTTTGGACCATGTAAAAGAAGTGTATCCACTTTAATTCCTTGGTTTTTTATAATATGTTTTTTTCACTCTATACTGACTGTTTCCTGATTAGCTAATATTTCTCGCGATCACTTGAGATTCGTTCAAAGGTCGTCCATAAATTATAGTTTCGCCGATTAGGACAATGTATTAAGAGCAAGGCTGTAGTTTTGAGTTGGGCCAGGGAATTAGTTTTGGCGTTATCATCACGAACTGACTTCAGTTATAGTTCAATGCTTTGCCAACCCTCTGTTTGCAAACTGAATAAACCTCGGGCTGTGCCTCTGAGAAGGAGCTGGAAAGTCAGAATACTAAATGTATCATCACGAAAGACGACTACGGGTTAAAATACAGGATTTTCAGGAAGAATTTGCCATGAGAGCAAGTAATTTTCATTGATTTCATTGAGCATCACCATAAACTAACCTTCTGAATGAGCAATAAATATCTTCATTGATCCCCAGCATTTTAAGATTCAGTTACTGTCAGTCCTCATCTTGTTATTAGTAACATACGAGTTCTTATCACTGAAATGTGAGACTCGATTACTTGGCTGGATTTGCCACTGGAGTATATCTCTCGATGAGTTGCATATAAGTTCTCTGATCAATTAGCGTTCAACTAAATGCATCTGACAAATTAAAGGTCTCGACCCAACCAATCAATTATTCAGTAGGTTTAAATTAAAAGTCACTCCTATGTTAACGTGTAACAATGATTGAACCGTAGCTAAGCAATAAGAAGCGGGTGCAAAGAATTCGACGCTTATGGAAACTCGTGACAAAGATATAGAGATACGGTTGATCATTTTGAATGCCGCGCAGTATTTAAGGAACTATCTTAATTCTGATTGGCTCACTTGAGGCCGTCAGCATATCATGACTTTCCTGTATTAAGATAATAAGAAAACTTATAAATGCTAATGTCGATTATTTACGCTGGAGACCAAAGATCTGTAATCTAGAAATGAAAGTACAAGACGATTGTGACCTGGACTTAACCAATCAAATTCAGTGTAACGACAAATGTATATCGCCGGAAATTTAAAATACAGTGCCTCTTGTCAGGCGGTTCAAGGTCGGTAAAACGAGACGGCGGACGGCTTTGTAAGGTTCTGACTTTTTTTACCGTTCCGTTAAGTTATACGCTATCGTCAAGTAAGTGATAATTTGCTCTGAATCTACTTCCAACAGAGTTTAAAATTTGGTCATTCAAAGCCGTCGGTATAGTAAACTTTTACCGCTAAAAAAAGTCAAATTAACACCGTATAGCAAGAAAGTGGCGAAATTACGAAAGTCTTACGCACAATATGCTGTCACTAGAAACAGCATGCGAAAAGTTCTGAAAATCATTACAAGTATTCGCTGTTAACAGCTGTAGATAGTATACAGTATTTTCAATATCTTCACCCAGGCAAGCAATAAAGGGAAATAAAGACGAACGAGGGGGAATGAAGGGAACAACAGCGTCAATAGAGCGAAAAGTCGACTTTTCACTCTTGACGTCGGTTGTTGAATGGAAATGTCGATTTTTTTCCCTTAACGTCTTGTATTTGAGGTAATTTGTGGGCCAACATATGTAAAGTATGCCGTTTGGATATGTCGCTCCCTGTACTGACATTTTCATATTGCTCTACAAAACGACGTATTGTTAAATGGCGATTGAGAACAATTATCATTATTACGTGTCTAAATATTCAAATACAGGGGACTTCCTGAGATGTATATATACAAACTCTGTTGTTCGTTTATCCAAATTATCCGGACATGCTTGCTGTAAATCACAAATAGCCTACAACATGCAAGTAAGTGGCGTGCACTCTTTGCTTATATTCATTATCACTAATTACCTCGTTTGTCCTCCAAGACGAATTCAGTAAAAGTCCGTGAGAGTGTTCGTAGACATAGGGCAATAGTGAAACTGTCAAGCGTGCTTGATTGTCATAGATCGACATATGACCGAAATTGGAATAAGATGCGAACGACTTTCATATAAAAAAATAATTTGCCTCCGTTTAGCTAACTTATTGATGAAAGCACGATCAACGGTAATTGGCTATATCAGTGATTTATGTCGCATTATTATCAGTCAATACGGAATTTAGTTGTAATGAGAATCTATCAACTGGGATAGCTGCCGGTAGTCACGACAATGAAAGACGACTAGATGATAATGGCACGTGAAAAAGTGGGTTCGTTCATTCATTTCGTGCAAGATGTAATGGCATTTGCCTATATTTACGAACGTCCTCAAACCGAAAAGAACAGATCAACACGACATTTGATGATAAACAGCTGTTTGAGCATCAGAGATGCTGATCGCATTCTGAATGTGTTTCGGGATCTTGTTCCTGACCTAAGAAGCGGCATCAGAAATGTGCTGTGGACATGCACAGGTGTTTAACCGAAGTTCATCAGCAGTGGGGTTTACTAATATCTCTGACTGAAAAACAATCTGCTAATATATGTTGGACTTTGGTTGTGTACTTGTGATTTTGATGCGTTGTATTCGCACGCCAGCGTAGATGGACTTTCCGTTTCATAGAGTTCTAGTCAACAGTTACGGTCTATATGAGAACTCATCGTTGCCCTAATTTTAGTGACTTGTTCATGGTAGGTACAACGAACTATATAGTCAGAAGTTGACAAAATATCTGCGAACTTTTATTTGTTTTTATTTATTTAAACACATAAATATTGGTACAAGGAAGCAACAGATACATATACGCCACACAAATCTCATTTGATTTGTGTGAGGGCTGTGATACTGCCCTGGTGCCCAAGCCGAAGCAGATGGTTTTCTTAGGGGACCACTCGCCGAGCTTTTGACCTAAAAATCTGATCGACTAGGCAGTGGAGCATCATGAGGAGATGCAATCTCATGGTAGCCGGTGAGCAACGATTGATTCATACGCCATTTGTTACTTTAGGATACTGGAGCCCATGTGCACCATTGGTTTGGAATCAGGGTTTTCCAACTCCCCTAGGTAAACTTTCCGTGTCCACCAACCCGGTTAAAGCACCGGACATTCGCTTTTCGTCCTCTCACTTTTGTGAACAACAGTAATGCCACGAGAAGGCAGTGAGTAGGATTTTTTGGCAGAGGCTATATATTCGCTGGCCATGTGAGAGCATTACTAGAGGGGGAGCAGACTATCCACTCCCGGCCGTACCAGGGCATTCGAAGGGCACCACTTCAGAACTGAAAGAATTAATGGATGTGAGTCTTCTAAGTGTTAAGTTCATCAAATACATAGCCATTAACCTGGTAGCTGTAATGCATGATGGACTTCCTCGTTTAGATGTTGGATACACTGCTAATCACGATGGGAAAGCAGGTTGTGATACGTTTGTTGTAGTGGGTCGGCACCTTGATGGAAAGATGGTCTTTTCAAATGATAAATATGCATCGAGGACTGATGACAGCTTTCGTCAGTGGTTTCAACCCCTTCACCGTCAAGGCCATTCCGATTTCGAAACATTTGATACTATTATGATCCTAATTTTTCCTTTAGGTCCAGTGCACATGTTACACTTAGGTGTTTCGAAGAAACTAATTAATCTATGAATAGATTTATCGCACAAACAACTAAGCAACATGAAAAAATATGTAGTTCGCGATTTAGATAAGTTCGTATCAAGCTGTAAGCCAAGTACTCCTCCCGACTTTCATCTAAATGTCGAAACATTAGACTACGTTTCATTATTGAAAGAGACATTAACCACTGTTCCTTCTTTAATTAGGCCCTGTAATTCCTCAACATTGTGTACCAGAACCCTCGCACCTTAATTTCAAGCGTTTAGCATTAGCGACCTATTTCGTGGCGCATCGAAGGTTACATAAAAGCGCGACGGAATCGGTTGAAACTGATATACTTAACATTCTCAAGGAATATGAGAGGTGTTATGAACAGGAAAACTCAGTCTATAATGTGAATTTGTTGAAGACCTACCCAATAGCGTTATTTCACATGAGGCTTAAGACTCTTTGTCTGCCTTCCCATTCGAGTTTTATATGAAGCATATTACATGACACCAACCTGAGAGTTAGGCGAATATTTACCAGCCTATCAACTATCATTAGATTCGATGGGCGTTGCGCATCTGAAAATTCCTCGTTTATTTGATCTGTGAAGTCAGCGTCGAAGATTTCACCAACCTATGTGTCGGTAACCCAGGACGTTCAGTATGCAGGCTTCATTCTAGGACATGACGTATCGGATAGTTCAATGAATATCATCCCTCTCTGTCCCCCAGTGGTCACCCACTGTTAGCCTCCATCAATCTTTTGGACACACGACCTTCTGAATATGCCCCATCATGACTGTGCACTCTGGACAAGTGAAGCATTGACAATTAATATTCTTGTCCCTCAAAAGTACTTCATTTGTAGTCCTGCAGGATTTGACTTTCATTATCATTACTTCCTATTGGTGCTTGCGTATAGACATCTTCCACCAGGAGATGATCATTTGATAGCAAATTATCAAATTTTGAGGGTTTCCCGTCCTTACCACATCTCGTGACTTCACTCATAGGTTGTCACCTATTTTCTCATGAAGGTGAAAATTCGTTTATGGCACCAATCTGTAAGAGTTGCATTCTCCTCGTTAATATTAAGAGACTGGGTTTTGAATCCTGAAGCTATAAGTATCAGGTGTATTCCCAGGTGTGATAGATGTGATAACTCGTGAGTGTGGGTATCTGTTGAATGGGCGGGGTATTCCTCAACCAAGTACTCAGTGCTGTTTGCATTGAAGCGACTTCAGCACGATTTTGTCACCTCGATTATTTCTGTTCTTTTTGCTATTTTGCCTTTGAAGTGGGAGTTAATATATTTCGTCCTTCCTCCTCCTGTTTCGGGTACTGTCACTTCCTAACAGTTCCATGCCATGTGTCCACATAGAACTATAATCTTCAGATTCATGTGGAAGCATTTGTTTTTGATCCCCAATTTGCTTCTCAGTTCGTCTGCTTTGCTGTAGAGACACTGAACGGTTTCCCACAATCTGGTTTTTCTCTAGAGCAGCATCTGTTTTCGAATCTTAAACAGATGGTTGTTCAAATATGTTACCCATTTCTTTCGTTATCGGCAACTGCATATTTTTGACTTTCATAGTGTGTCGTTCTCTTGCAAGATTGTAGTCTACGTGCCCTTGAAACGCGTGTTGATAATGAAGTTCAGCTATGAGTGGGGTTTATTCTGCATAGCTTTTTTACCGTTGTCATTCCAATTAAAGCCGTATTAAGCTCACAGAGCCTCAATTAAGCTCCATGGGACTCGTATGTTTACACATACCAGACGCAGACACGTATTGGTCGATGGTTGTGATGGGCGATGAATGTGAAACATGTCACTTCACGATTGCACGATATTCCGACAAAATCTTTTCACAGACTATAGTTTTCCGTGTCTAACTCGGATTAACGAAGATTGTCAAAATGACGGTTCCCAACACAATAGTGGGATTTCTTCCGAAACGTTTGTTAAATCCAATTTACATTAAAAATAGTGGTTTTACTTTTAACTACAATTTGGTCACGTATACAGACGACCGAGTCTTGACGAAATACCCCCTATTCCTAGCACTTTCAAGTATTTATTCCACTGCTCATTATCAAATTTTGCCCTACTTTTGAGGAAGCTACCCTCTAATAGTTTAGTGGTAAATTAAGTCGTTAAGTCCTCTCTGACGTCTTCATCGATGAACTTTCGGCCTATGGTTTACGCTGTTTCTGTTTCCCTTATGAATGGCAACTCACCGTAGTTCAATATCAAAATCGACCAGAATATACACACCAACCGCTAATTTCCCTGGTGTTCGTAAACAGGCTGACTCCCCTAGTTGATTGTTTGCTTGCGACTATGTTTCCTGAAATTGGTATCCTGATGAGAATTGGTATGGTTGTTTTCAGTGGAGTCATATGTTCTTCTGTTAGTTCCGTCAGTATTATTTTCATATTCTGCGACCGTTAACACCAGGATAACAGGCAAGACTGACTTGACATCAACCCACAGAACTGCTATTGGCACTGTTGTATCATTGAGACAGTGGAACCAGACGTTACAGAAATCACTGGTTTTAGGCAGCGATGAGCAAGGAGTACAAGTATCGCCATAGTTTCCATGTTCCTAAACAAGCTGCGTTACCGGGAATTTAGGGCGTCCTTCTATCCTAATTCTTTCTCACTTGGTAGGCTTACTAGGAGCCGGAATCTAAGTTGGAGTGTAATATTCGATGCTCAGCTGGAGGATTGATTCTGACCTTTCGATCGAGTGGTCCGTGTTGTTCATTATTTATTTTCTGTCTTGGGTTTGTTCATAACTTCGTTGCTGGGTACAGGTACTTACACTAGCTCTGAATTGAAACCTCAATGGTGGCGAGATAATTTCAATCAATCCGTGTCTGTAAAGCAGAACATGTTAAATCAAGGCTCCTTATGTCAAGTGAGATGTCACGAACCAACGATATTGATGCGAACTTATTTGCGCTCAATGCCTCCACATATCGTGTTTAAAAAGCTGAATTGGTTTCACTTGCTACCGAATAATCCTATTGCAAGCAAACTGAACAATTCGCAAAAAACGAAGCCTGCTTAATACCCTTTAAATTCTAAACACAAGAAAGGGGTCGAATAGCTTCGAAAAAGAAGGGAGATAGCCATTTGTATCGGAATACTGTTTTCAGAACTCTATTTTATAATTACACATAATTCCATACTTCGTTCTGGACTACCTTCATTTATACAGTTCCTTATCCACTCATACCTTGTTTACACTTATTTTCCTTAATATATTAGAATGCTCCTGCTTAATAAGTACCTTAAAACAGAGAAATAGACTAAGTGGTTATACCTTAGCTATTCCTCCATGAACATTGTCTACTCTGCTTCTCGGCCTTTGCTTTTCTTACATCCTCCTTCAGCCCCCTTGAGAAACGCCACCGAAAACAGATATGGAACGGATGACTTCGTCCTGTGTAAAGCCTCAGATATTTCAGAGGGGTGTGAGGTTGCGGTTTCTAGAAGCCCCCAACTTCGCATGTATCTATTCTCGACCATCAGTCGCATGTCGCAACGCTATCTTCACAAAGCGCACCAGTTGTGATATTAACAATACGTTTCTTACTAAAACCATCTACCTTCATATCTTATAAAATATCAACCCAGATGAGTAATTTACCACAGTGAAAATGGTAACTTCTGTAACAATTTGATCTTGCCTGTAAACAGGCATACCTCATGCAACAAACTGTTATTTGAGAATAAATTATTATTATTTGCTGAAAATGTAGTTGTAATGTGCGTGCTGGTGGCAACGCTAGTACCGTGTGTGCACTCAGTAGATCATGGGATATAATGTGAGACGATTCATACTGGAAGTAAACAAGACACATGTTTTAAATGAGAAAAGTAGTAAAGGTAGTCATATTTTACGCAGGAATAAATATCGGAAGATATTCAAAATTGTAACTTTTACCTTTTGAATGTTCAAGCAAGAGACTGCTCATGAGTCCAGCAAATTTTTCATAAGAATTCTAACTGGTGTTGTTGCAACGTTATCTACATCACGTCTTCTGAACATTGAGTAGGACGCCGTAACTTCCCTGACATGACTCGACTGCCACGAAAATTAATCTCATGAAAACAAACGTCAATGGCAGTCGTAGTCAGTAAATGTTTCCGTCTTTCGTACACAATAAACGTGATGATGAAGAATCTCTTACTCATTGGAACTGTCACAGAGGTCCCTACGAACCCAGGCGATCAATTTTGTTCGAAAAGTGTTTTTGTTATTTCATCTCTATTATTCATGGTGACTGGAAAAATGGGAGAAATGAAGACGAAGAACCGGACTGTTTGTTTCCATACGCATTGTCTCTTACCGTCATTCCTCGAAGTAAAAAAAGACGAACAGGCGCTGTTAGACTTAGCAATTAAATCCTAAAACTAACGATATGATACATACTATGCGGCACAGAAGGTCTGTCAAAAAATATCAGTCATTATTGTTTGTCATACTTGATCCTTAATTTAGTATCCAGTTGGTGGCGATGTTTGCCTACAATTGTGCTTCTTCCATTGTGCCACTTCCATTTTATTCTTGTCGCTATCTTGAAGGAATGTTGTCTTCCACCTCGCTAAATACATTTTTGTAGCACTGACTGTTCATTATCGAACAAGCCATTTTTTCATTTTAACTGGTTAATTAGAGAATAAATGAGGAAAGGATGCTCTTTGTAAAAAACACGTTCTTTTGTCTATTTCCTTTTTGAAGGAATTGGTTCGCGACTAGTTTCGATTTTGTTACCCTACTTTTTCAATGTCTGTTCTGACTCTGTGTGCTTTTTTCTTTCAATTATTTGAGAACCTTTTAATAACTGCAAAACGGTCTTAAGAGGTGTTTTCAACCGCCTCCTCTGTCAATATTCGGCGCACAGTGGTACGAAAAAGGTGGTACAATGAGACCTTATTCAATCTTAAACTTTCAGCTTCTGAAAGGTATGTTGAACCCGAATGAATGTGGATATTCAGTTGGCATTACTTGCAGGCAAATAGCTTATCATGAGAAGCTCTCGAATTTGTGAATGTGGTTGTAAACTGCATTAGTGACGTACATTCACCTCAAGCAAGCTTCCATTCAGACGACTCACCCCGGCCGATAAATGAGGAACCACCTGCAAAAAGGTCTGCCTGAAGTAAAAACATGAGCAATCAAATATCAAATCAGGTTCCTTTCGGCTCATCCTTTAAATAGGATCATTTCAGACGTACACACCGAGTCCAGCTACGAAGCTAGATAGGTCTTTGTCAGACAAGGAGCTAAATACGAGGCTTGATCGCCCAAATACCAGGCAAATTTTCAGGATCTCAAAGTGGGGATTATGGAGCTCCGATTGCAACTCCATAAAAGACTGAGGAATAGATACAAGCAGTGAGTACATAGGAGCAACAGCAACATATCGTAAAGAACATGCGAAATTCCCTAACTGTATTTGAGAAACTGTGGGCTGATCATAATGATAGACTAGTTACCTTTTATTTAAGCTTGCAGAGAAAAACCTGCAAGACCGGAAGTCGTCTAAGTATAAAACCAGATTAACTATTAATCTACCAAACTAACTAAACACCTAAGATATCGCTGATGGCACCTTGTTGAAGGCTTATAGAATAATTGTTCAGAAGACGGAATTGAACAAAAGTCAATCTAGACCGCCTAAGTCATTGTCTGAATCTACCAATGAAAAGGGCTTTACAACTGCAAAATGGTGGTGGGCTGTAAATACGTCCTTCCCTTGGAAGCAAACAAATCCTCCAGTACCAACTGTGAGCGTTGCGAGCAATACAAAATTCGATATCTAGACCCTATCAAATACACTCAATATGGGAAAATCTGCAGAACTCGATCAAATAGATCCTAAATTTGTTAAAATCTGTAGTGTCGGTTGATATGTTAAGCCCATGTACCTTATTATAGCTTCAGGACGAGCCAAATTACCTACTCATCATGAGTCACACTTTGACCTTGTTAATTATTTCCTTATCAACCGTGACTGTTTTTTATATGAGCGTTTGTGTGCGTACACTTTTTATCCTATTCATCACATGTCCGTAACTTATTTTTTATCTGACTATAAATATCTATTAACGCTTGGTTGAAGTGAGTTGGTTCACCCGCCATCTCCAATGTTCGTCATTTTCGCTTCGCTCTCTTCTATTCGCTTCATCCCTTTGATTTCCTGTCCGGACCAATGAATGTACAAAATATATGTATTCGAAATCCATTCCCGTACTTGGCTTATTTAACTCCGTTATTCATCAACGCGGATTAAATCATTTACTACATACGAGGATAGACAAAATGTATACTTTGACAGCAATCATTCATACGGTCTAATTGGAGTCAGACCCTAGCCCCACAAAACTCCGAAAAGTAAAAGTGGCCCTTGGGTCGGAAGACAAGACATACAAAACCCTAGTGATGTCTAATAGATTAGTGGTTACATAGTCCTCAGATGTTGGACTTGAACGTATCGTAACATTGTCTGTAAAAAGCGTCTAAAGTAAATCATCAGTATTTATTAAAGAACTGACCATTATGATAGTTTATTGTGTATGAGTATGGTTGTTCAGACAAAACTATTGTACACAACAAAGCTGCGCGAATTAGGAAAATCCTTTGAATTTTGAGTAAACCTCGATGTAAAGCCTGTGACGTAGGTCCTCGACAATACATCTACACTGGCTGAACTCGATTCACACAGAACTGAACAACCTGCTCCAAACTACAATCTGTTTACAACTCCTTAAACGGATACTTCCATAAAATAACACCGTTTAATGTGACAGTCAGTAAGTTGCTCCCATAACCACGTAAAGGAAAATAAAGGGAAAATATGGGCAAACAGAAAAATGTGTCTCTAACTCGAACTAAATATCGTCCTCCTAAATAAAACCTGACTCGTCACTGACGTCGACGAATTATGGTCTACTTTGGTATTAGTAAATTTATCTTTGCTACTGTAATAATCTTAAAATTGTAGATATGTTATGGTATGAAAACCCAATCTATGAGATTTTACATGGAAGTCAAATCAATGTCTGCACTGACTCGTCCTATCTCACGAATCAGCAATATGTTGTCAGATACTTCTGAAGAACACATTCAAGCTGGGTAGAGAGTAATATTTGTAGTACAGGGCGCAATGGGTTTACGTAGAGTGACCACGACTGAATGGCTGAGTCATGCCAATTCGGATAACAGTTCCCGCCTCCACCACTACTGACCTCCTCAATTGTCGTATTTCGGATGTTAATCTTCTCAGTTATAATATGTTCAGCTTCGAGAATCGTGTGGTTAGAAACCAATACCAACACAGTGTCACGAATGATGAAGTGGAGTTAATAGTAATAATTTACATGAGGCATGCCGGTTTACAGGCAAGATCAAATTGTTACAGAAGTTACCATTTTCACTGTGGTAAATTACTCATCTGGGTTGATATTTTATAAGATATGAAGGTAGATGGTTTTAGTAAGAAACGTATTGTTAATATCACAACTGGTGCGCTTTGTGAAGATAGCGTTGCGACATGCGACTGATGGTCGAGAATAGATACATGCGAAGTTGGGGGCTTCTAGAAACCGCAACCTCACACCCCTCTGAAATATCTGAGGCTTTACACAGGACGAAGTCATCCGTTCCATATCTGTTTTCGGTGGCGTTTCTCAAGGGGGCTGAAGGAGGATGTAAGAAAAGCAAAGGCCGAGAAGCAGAGTAGACAATGTTCATGGAGGAATAGCTAAGGTATAACCACTTAGTCTATTTCTCTGTTTTAAGGTACTTATTAAGCAGGAGCATTCTAATATATTAAGGAAAATAAGTGTAAACAAGGTATGAGTGGATAAGGAACTGTATAAATGAAGGTAGTCCAGAACGAAGTATGGAATTATGTGTAATTATAAAATAGAGTTCTGAAAACAGTATTCCGATACAAATGGCTATCTCCCTTCTTTTTCGAAGCTATTCGACCCCTTTCTTGTGTTTAGAATTTAAAGGGTATTAAGCAGGCTTCGTTTTTCGCGATTTGTCTAGTCCACACAAACGAACATGTTCGGTTCAGGAACAGGTCGTCGCAAGCATGAAAAATCTAGCACTTTATGAACATGTAGGCGGCTCTATTAGATTAGGTAATGACAAGTAACCCTGGAAATGATATCACTTTCTGGTCATATATGTCCATGTCCAGATATCAGTGAAGAGTAGTAATCACGGCAGAGCCGTCTTTAAAATGATCACAAACATGATATTATGGAAAGACAAGTATCTTCCCTAACTTTGTTATGTATGGTACACCACATGGCTAAAAGAGAATGTCTTAAACATTGATGAAGTTCTACAGAGAGTATAACGTCTAGAGAGGAAAACGAGTGAAATAACGTGAAGTATATCTCTGGTAATCTATCGGAAGAACATCTGTGATGAACAAAGTATACAAAGGCAGCCAATAACCAGCTTCTGGAAAAACATTGACGTCTTCAGATTATGTACGGATTATAATGTATATCAAGATAACGACGTGCCCGAGCAGATAACGACCAGACTAAAGTGTGGCTCAGTATATCTGTGTACAAAAAAGAGAGCCTGAAGTAAGTCAAAAGTTTCTTTTTAAAATTCTGATAATGTCATCTACCTAAAACGAATAAACAGAAGCATTACAAAGTATGAAACGATAAGAGGTATTTCTAGACCAATTGAGGAGCTAAAACACAAGCCAACTCAAAATATTTCTGTGATTTTATTATCAAACAGAGGCTAACAAACAAACAAACAAACCTACATACTTCAGTGGCTTTACGGTGACGAACTTATCAATCTACCAGCGGCAGAAGTCTTTGCTTCTAATTCGGCCATCCAAACAAATCGGAGACTTACAAGCATGAGACGCTCTCCCACTCTGCCGCCAGATAGCGGTCTGGGAAATGCCCAGCCATCTCTCGGGTCGATGCTGAGAAAACCAAGATTTTTGAGCTCAGCGAAATCACCAGTACGTGACAACTACCCATCCCTATAGTCTTACCTGTCATTACACCGTTATTTGACACAACCAGAAGTTCAACAACTTCCGACATAATGGACACGGATCTTTATCACTTCACTCTTCTTCAAAGGAAAAGAAAGGAAGGACACAACCTGTAATAGACCGGTCGCATTATGGTAGTTGTGGGTAATATGCGGACAGAGTCAATAAAATTCATGAAGTCCAATACGGACCCGGAAAAAGCAGTCAATGCGTGTCTAGTACTTGCTTAAAAGAGACAGCTGGACAACTTACCACAATAACAGATACCGGTCCATATAATAGTCCTCAACCTCGAAAAAGCTCTCGACACGTTACTGCAATCACTTTTTATAGTAAAAGTTACTAAGACAAGCTTCACTCACCTACCTCGGTTGTTTTTTCTGGAAAACCGAGTGTTCTGCAGCGAGACAAATAGAGTGAGTTGGAGATGAAATGTATTGAAACAAATATTTTCAAACGAAACCACTTTGAAACCACTCCTCTTCCTAATTTCCACTCAACTTTCTAGGCCCTTATCTACGCTGAATACGTGAGGGTAAAGAGACACTTGGAATTAGATGAGGATTAAATAAAGTTCTGAAAGGCCTTCGTAACAAAAAGGAAATGGGTTGTGGCCAGTGTGTAAAATGGCCCGTGAAAATGTCACATCAAAACATTTAGACTCATGTGAAACAAAAGACTTACGTTTGTAGTATAGATCTCTTCCCATTTATCTTCATAAATCGTGGCCAAGACCATGAGCTACAAGGTGCTTGAAGATCAGTGCGGGATAAACATATTGCACTGGATATTGGAAAAGTGCAAACAATAGTTTGTCATATGGCAAACGAAAATACGGAGACGAAACAGACCCATTCATAGTAAGTAAATAACCAAAGATATTTCTCCAATAAAACCAGCTCGGAAGAGACTGCTTCACAGGTTCTCATAGTTGCTCTAGACTCTTTAATTATGCTTATACCGCAATTCACTGGAAGAAACAAATCACTGCTCTGCAGGTATTCTGTCCGTTTCAATTCGGAAAGGACAGGAGGCTTAACGGCCTGTGTTAGTCCTGACAATGGAGATCTCTCAGTTGATCTAAACTTTTTTGAAGGAGTCAAGGGATGGAGCCTCGACTACGTGCTGAGGTAGCTCAGTGTTATTCATCATGTATGTATCTGTACCTTGGTGACCAATATGTATCACAATACACTTGGATGTATCTATCGGCAACTGCCAAGTTTGAGACCATTCATATGGTTTCTCCAGGTCACTTTGGAGTTCTAAGCTATCACCATCACCTCTTATCGCTCTCCATATCTTGACATCGCCAGCATATAGTAAGACGAGGAAGGTCATTTACATATAAGAGGAATAAAACTGGCTCCTAAACTGTGGCCTGAGGCATTCCGCCAAACACAGTTTCCCAGATAGACAACTTGGATTTCATCCGTACTCTTTGTTGTCGCTCAACTAGGAAGTCTTTTATCCACACTAGTAAATTGTATCCAACCCCGACATTTCCCAACTTATGTAACAGCTGGTTGTGAGGAACTATGTTAAACGTTTTGCTGAAGTCAATGTAACCTACTTCTATAGGTAACTTTTGGTCTTTAAGAGCGCATCAGCTTTCACGATCCATTAATAAGTTAGTGAGACAGAAATAACCTATTCTAAAGCCATGCTGCATTTTCCAAAAGTATCAGGTTTTCACTGAGATACTTGAGCAGCTCCTTCTGAATAATCTTTCCTAAAATTTTAACAACTGCACTAGTTAGGCCAACGGATCGTTAGTTCTCAGGTTTGTGTTTCGTACCTGTTTTGAAGATAGGACGTACTATGGCGTTCCTCCAGTCTTTTGGTAATCGCCCCTGAAGTACAGATTGATTACAACATATGGTTAAGGGGTTGGCATTGAAGTTAGTTAATTCCTTTAGTAGCCTAGGATGCAATTCATCGGCCCCTGGATTTATCTATGTCAAGCTTATTTAGCAGACCAAAGACATCGATTTCCTTAATTATCACCCCGTCTAGTGTTTGTGTGAGGGGATTTGCATGGAGTGGCGGGAGGGTTTTTCTATGGTATATATATCGCCAAAGTAGTTTGAGAATACTTGGGCCTTACCAAATTCATCCTTCATTAGTGATGAGGTAGTACTGTCTCCCCACAGTGTTGGAATATTTCCTCTTCTTTTTGTCCTTTGGTTTATATACAAATACAAGCGTTTACGACATTCTATGGGTTCCTCAACAATTTTCTCTTCGTACAGCTTTCTGGACTTACGGAGGGTCGAGGCGCAGGTATTCCGAGCTTTTTGATACTGAGATTTCGCCTTTTCAGTTTTCAGTAACCTAAATCTATCTCACATTCTTCTCCTATTACGGAGAAGTGTGCGAACTTCCCCACCAAATCATGGTGGAGAGTTTCTCAGCCCCTTGATGTATTGTAACTGTTTCAATTCGGGACTCTGGCTCTATTGTAAAATCTACTGGCGATGCTAAGTGTATAATATCTTGTATATCTGCTCTCCAGACGTTAGGTCTTGGTTAGGTTGATGCGCTCCCGTTTTTGGCAACTATATGTAAGGCAAAGGTTATAACTACATGGTAATTTTTGCCTAGAGTTGGCATTTATTGGAGGTTCTCAACATCATCCTCATAATGGGTCAATATAAGATCTAGTAAGGATGATTCCAAATGCAGGTCGTACCTAGTCGCTTCCTTCATATGGTATGCTAGGGCACATGTGATAACCAGTTCCTGCTCGAAAGAATTCTCTGACAATTCAGTTCTCAGATTTTCTCAGTCTACCACGGGTGTATTAATGTCTCCTAAGATTAGACATCGATCTCTTTGTGACCAATCATCGTGCTAAATCCGTGGTGGCTTTGACATCATTCTTTGTCGAAGCCTCACAATAGGAAAATTTACAATTTTTAGGTTTCTTTTCTCCAGTGTCTAACTTATGTTGTAGTTCTTTTTCAGCTTCTCGTCTTTTTACTTTGTCGGCCAGTGGCAAGTCTTTACGGACAAAAATTCCTGAACCCTTTAGTTTATGGTTGTTCTGTAAAATTAAGTCGCATTCATTAGGAAATTCAAATACAACTTTAAGCAGTCTGGTTTGATTTTATTTCAAGTTCATTTGGCTACCTAATCTATACACATTTAATAAAGTGACTCTGGAGATACCCTGAGGCATAAGCAGATTTAGCAGCTGTTTTATCAACCCCATGTTATGCACAAAACGAGTTTTAGGTTCAGAAATTTCACTTACCTTGATTCTATGAATGACAACTGACCTGTCACTGTGATCAGTCTTTAATTTCTCGACTACTTTTTGGGGTTTGAATCATCTTTTATAACGTTATATCGTTTCCTGCTCACGACCTGTACCCACTCACTAACTTTCGTCGGAGTAGCAATCCTAGTTGCGTCAAACACGCTGTGGGATTCTGGAACGTTATCGAAAACTTGTGCATTCATGTTGTATTTCCTGCTATAAATAGATCTAGCCTTTCGACTAGGGTTCCTAGGTGTTTCTTGCTGACTACCAGGACGAGGGACAGAGAAAACTTCCTTTTTAAGCTTTTACTTAGGACAAACCTCCTTGAAGTCGATTTTCCCTCCTTTGATCAATGTGAGTCAGCTGTTTTCGGGCTCATTTGAGGTGGCTTTACATTAATCTGTATGTCGACAGAGATAGTACCGTCCAAAGTGTCCCAACCTCGTATTCTTTCAGTCTTTGGAGTGATTAACCTTGTGGTCTTTAGCATGTAGCCTGAAAAACGTAAAAACGATAAGAAAAATGTCAATCAAAACGTCAAAACAACATATGACGTTGTTGTTTTAACTTGATTCTATTGACTACACAAAGCTCCCGCGCTATCAAAATTCAGTAAAAATGACGCAACTGGAAGTAGAACCAGTTATCTTGAAAAATTACACGATTGAGAGGCGTATAGGAAAAGGGGTTTGTCACAATTAATTTTTTTCCTATCCACAGGCTTATGGGATAGTTTGGAAGGCGGTGAATAAGAAAACACATAAAAAATTGGCACTCAAAAAGATATTTGATGCTTTCAGGAATCAAACAGATGCTCAGGTATAAAGCACTATCTTAAACAATCGTTTAGAGGACGTTTCGAGAAATATCATTCTTGCAGCAATTTTCTAATCACCCAAATATCATTCGTCTTTTAAATGTTATAAAAGCAGAAAACGACAAAGACATTTATTTAGTTTTTGAGTACATGGGTAATGTAAACTTTCCTTCTTAATGAAAACAGAAACTGACTTAAATAATTGCATCAAAAAAGGAAATATTTTGAGAGACGTACATAAAAAGTTCATTTTCTACCAGTTGTTGCGAGCAGTTAAATATATTCATTCCGGCAATGTCATACATCGTGATTTAAAAGTAAGCCATTCTCAAGATATTTGACCTGTCAAACTTATTTTAAAAAGCGCCTACTTCTAATTTTATTGTTATTTTAATTATACACACACTACACTTTCTCATCCAACTTCACTTTGACCACAGTAAAAATCGTTATTATTTGAATATACTGTGAAGTAGACACACGTAAAATGTTTATTTTTAACATGGATGTTTTTTGTCATGTTTTTTATCAGCTGAAAATCTATTTTCTTTGCAATTAAATGCAATGAGTTGCTAAAGTTGTCATTAGTCTCATTTTTTCAAATCGGACCTTTTAATCCCACTGAATGAAATTGGCTTCTTCCTTTCCCTTGCTAGAATTGGAGATAGTAGTTTACGTGTCCCACACAATGTCTGATGCTCTGATGTCCTACTGAAATCCACTTTTGCTTCTCAGATAATGTATGAAAACTGTTAATTACACATATTCCTGTTGAAAAACTATATGACTTGTAGTCTTGTGTTAGTATAAAGTTAAATTAATTTTGTAGGAATTTTTAAAATATTAGAATTAAATTCCCAAATAAATGCTTTAAGATAGGTGTGCCGAAGAAATATGGCATAATTTCTTTAAAAGTCACTATTTAATTCACGGAGTATCAGAATACAGTTTTTCACTTCACAACCAAAGGACGGAATGTCATCGGTGAAAGGCAAAAGAAAGCATCTTCACCATTTTATTGTATCTCCTTGTGATAATTAGGAGTATTTGAATTATATTACAAACTGGGAATCCCAGAAATAACGCGATTTAATCAAGAAGTATTAAATTAGCACAAACGGACGTATTGTATTTGGAATTCGAAACCAGGCAGTCATCAGGTACAAAGGAATCATTAGTTCATACAAACTTCACACTTCTTTTTTCAGTAAGTCCCTCTCATATTTGAAATACAAGCTCATAGTTTGGATGCCAATTGACTTTCTCTATATGTCAGAAAAATTGACTAAAATTCCGTAACTTTTGATTTTCATTTTTAAATAAATGGCCTAGTATACCTTAACAAATCAGTCATATTTATTAGATTTATTGCTTACAAAGAGTTGTTGATTGATCAAATGATAGCTGACGGAGTCATAAATCTTCGAAAAAATGAACTGTTCATCAATGCAAACCGGATCAACATAGAAGATAAATATATTACGAGATTTTGTAATCTAGTAGCAATCGACCATGAATCTGATGGTAATCTAGTTTGGATAGAAAACAAAATTTCATCCCTTATTCAGTACTACTCTTAAAGTTACTGGAAATTTAGATTTGGAATACTTCTACTCAAACGTTTAAGAACATCAATAACAGTTTCTGTTTGAGAGGTTAAGCCAAAGCTATCTGTTTCTAATAATATTCTTTTTGCACAATGCACTGGTGATGGTTAATTTCCACAACTTTACTTTTATTCTCTCAAAACTAGTTAAAACAAAAATTCAACTGTTTATGTAGTAGTTAATGCCTCTTACATAAAACTTAAAGCAATTCGTTTGAACATGTCTTCACCTAATGAAGGAAAATAAACCACCTATACAAAAGCTTTTAGCTCGACCAGGTTGTGCAACGTAACAACAAATGACAAACTTCGATGCTTTATTACAAGCCTCAAAGCAACTCGTGGAGATACATAGTCGCCCAGTGAGTTATGAAAGTTGACTATGTGATCTACCTTATATTTCATCTGGGAATGATTCGATTTCAGACAAGAAGTTGTAGCTATATTTAATTTGATTAAACTTTGTAGTTTAGAAAATACAATTGTTTACAACCTATTTTGTTAAATATTTGCCAAACACCATAATAAGTAAGTAAAAAATCATGTGGGATACACTCTTTTATATGTCTAAATGTGTAGGTAAAATTCACTTGAGTGGATAATAAAACTGCCTCAGATGAAATTAGAACACTGGGCTTCTAATTTGAGCACAAAAAGTTTGAAAACAGAGAAGGTGCTTTGCAAATCTGGTCACTGAATCCTGACCGCTTAAGAAAAAACAAACCTCTTAATTCATATTGCTGAAGCATTAAAAAATTTTGATTATTTAATCAAATCGAATTATTGCTTATACGTACTAGTATTTAGACAGATACCTTTAAACAGCCTCATCTAAGATATGTCCCACAACAAGAACTTTATCCAAAAGTTATTGAGTTTTGTTGTTAGCATTTCCCTCCCATGTCAAGCGTTGGTTAGCTCTGTTTATATCACTGTGTGATATTTATAGATTAAAAGTGATGCTCTACACCATAACAGACCGTTGTCAGCTTTTGCACTCCGCGGCATTACAGAAAGAGGCAATAATAAACCGATTAAATTTGAAAAATGTTTACAAAAGACTGAACACACATCAATGAATGCGATGTTATTTCTTGTTATTTGGTCCTCCTCATGATGGCTATTATTAGGTAATAAGAAAGTCCATATGTTTCATACAATACAGCCTGGAAGCGAATAGCTGATAGTAAGTAATTAATGACACTAGACTATGACTGATCGTTTATAGTATTTTAATCTAATCGGTACTTCCTAGTCCTTCAATTATCAAATTAAATTCCACAGTTACTTCACTCCGTAACGGTGTCTAAAGCTGGGGTCAATTGCACAAAATGTAACTTCAAGCTAGCGTGACCACAATATAATATTAACCTATAGTTTTGATCATTGTCTTTTTAGGCTGCATTACGTGTTGGTCTTACAATTAGATATTTAGGTCGTAAGAAATAAAAGGATAAATTGTTTAACAAGCTAATCTTACTGATTCGACTTTTTTCTATAATTTACAAATATCTCACTACTCCAACGCTATTCACTTGTTCTCCTCTGTTTATTCACTTTATTTATCTTTCCCTGTTTATCTGCTTTAACTTGCCTGTGATGATACTGAAACCTTTTTTGTATGAAGTTCTATTTTACTATATCTATTGATAAATCGTTTTTAATAGCAACCTTATTTCGTTTCTCACTCCTTGTTATATTTATTTATATTACATTCCATTGTTTATTACTGTATATAATTTTTTATATGACCTTGCTAAATTTCCTATTATTTCCATTACTTTATTTATGTTTATGTATCTACTGTAAAAAAATGGAGTTCATATATGTTTTAGTAAGTATACTTTTGTTACAAGTGGACACACCCAATTTTTCATTTTAATTTTATCACCCAGCATTCTTTTCGCTGACCCAGTTTTTCAACCAGTTATTCTTCACACTGAAAATCACGTGAAATAGTGTATTCTTCATATGTTAAAAGTTAGTTACTTATTTATTCTTTAAGACCTTAAATGCTTTCCCACATCAATAATATTATTGATATACAGAAATGTGTATATGTAGGAATTAATAATAATAAATATTGTGTGGAATATTTATGGGACTGATTGAATCGTCGAATATTTGACGTTTTTTTCTAATATCTTTGCAGATTTAAAAAAGGAAAGCTTGTTTACCTTATAAAGAAATTTACGAAACAATATGCATATTTACATTCTTACTCTGCGTTGTACCTCAAGGTCTTGCCTTTTCCCTTGTGCATGCTGAGGCCTACTGCTGTAGAGGCTGGTACTACACTGTCTATCTTCACCTGCATTTTCGCTGTGTATGGGACAGGAGAGTTAGATCATCTGAGAAGTCCGAATCGTCCAACTGCATCCAAGTTGTCCATTATATTCCATGCTTCGCCTGGAAGGTGAAGGTTTTTGAACTCCAGTCGGCCACCAGAAAAAAGAGAAAGCAGACTTATCTGACACCGGTTTTCGCTTAGAACGGATCTGTAAGCTGGCCTCCATGCACCGCTTTGCAGTGTAGTCTGTCGTATGAATTCTGTATAATGTTGACGATATTCTCAGGTACACCATGGTGTCGGATAAGACTAGATAAGGTCCTCATATCCAACCTGTAAATACTTTCTCACAGTCAAAAAAGTCGATGTATGGTGACGAGTTCAACAATGATCCGTAATGTTGCAATTTATTCGGTACACAACTAATTCTTACAGCATCCAGCCTATTGATCTCGAAGCTGGGCGTCTGCTGAATCTCTCATCCGGTTCAGCAACACACTAATGAAAACCTTCCCTGGTACCGACAGTAGTGTGATCCCCATGTAGTTCCCGCACTTACTAAGATTTTCTTCCTTTGGTATCCTGATAATTTATCTTTCCTTTCAGTCTGATGGTAATTGTTCTTCCTCTCAAATTTTTCTGAAGAGAACATGAAGCGTCTTAGCAGTTACCTCTGTGTCTGACATAATTGTCTTATGTGTTATGATGTATGGTTCTGCTGCTTACAGACTTGATTTATCTGATGGCCATAGTGATGTCCTCCAGTTGTTCTCAATGATAGTCACTTCTTTTTTGATTAGATCTTGTAAGGCTTGGAACCTGTTTTTGAGAGTTATCTTGAATACGTTGAGTTTGTCAGTATCTCTAAGCAAGGTTGTACTAAACCTCTGTAATGCTGCTCCTCCAGTTGTTTATTGCTTCTTTAGCTTCAGTTTCATCTTAGCAAACATCATGTGGCGATCTGAAGCTATACCAGCTCCTCTCCTGGTTTTCACGTTTTCCATTGACCTTGTGAATATTTTTTTGAAACAGATATGATCGATCTGATTCTCTGTAGTGTGACCCAGTGAGACGCATTCAGCTTTGTGTATGTGTTTGTGGGGGGATATTGTGTCATCTATAATCAATTTGTTGAACACAAATAGATTCTCAAATCTCTCACCATTCTCATTCCTTTCTCTTAGTCCATATCGTCCAGTGATATCTTCATGTCCAGTATTTTTCATCCCGACCTTCGCGTTTAGATCTCCCATCAGGATAGTCAGATCCTTTCCTGAGCGCTTCTCTACGATCGACTGCAGTCTCCCATAAAACTGATCTTTATCATCTTCATTGCTATCGCTGGTGGGTGCATAACATTGGATAACATTCATTGTGATCCCCTCCTTTGTTTTAAAGGATGCTTTGATGATCCTGGAATGATAAGATTCCCATCCTATAAGTGCTTTACATGCTTCTCTGGACAGCATCAGAGCAACTCCCTTCGTGTTTGGAGTATTTTCTTCTTTGTTACCGGAATACAACAACATTTCTGTCGAAGCTAATCCTTTCTATCCAGCATGGGTCTAACGGGTTTCACTTATTCCGAGAACCGCCAAGTTGTATCTCCTCATTTCCGTAGCTATTTGATTGGTTCTTCTGGTCACCTACATTGTCTGGATATCCCATGTATCTATACTAATTGTCGCTCTGGTTGTTAGAGAGGATATCGGTCTCGTGAATTCAGAAGAATCTCGGCTTTCACTATGAACGTCATAATTTTTCTAAATGGAGATCCTTCAACTGCCAGGGTGGAGTTTCAACGGTTTAATTTGTTGAATCTGGTTAAGGTTTTTTAGTAATGTTGTTTTCTATGGGATGGGGTGGCTGACTCCATCCTCAACCCTCCTGGTTTACTCGGGCTTGGGTCCTGGATTAACCATAGAAGGGCTACAGGCTGAGTTAAATAGTCTTCTTAATAGTCTGAATATGTGACATATGATCATGATATTCCACTTTCTCTTCCAAATCAGGTGGAATGGGCTATAAAACTGCAGCCGGATTCTCACAACCATAAATTTAAGTGTTCAAACGCACGATAGGAAAAATGTGAATGTGTAAGGTTGAGCGACATCTTAGTTTTTGACTAGATAACGTAAGAGTATATTTTGGAAAACAGATACAAGTAACTATGCCGATTGAAGTCATTTCTCTTGGCCAGGCTTTTGAGTGGAATCCGTGAGATAACTAGAGTATTTGGTTGAGGAAGAAGCAACGAGATGCAGAGCGTAATACGAGAATCCAAATTTATTCATTCTGAGGCTTAAACATCATGTTATTCTAAATACTTGATTCCGATTTTTCACTTATTCCTTTAGCTTGATTCTATCAATTGTATATCGCTGTTGGTAATCAATATCTTGACTCATCTATTGTCGTTTCCTTCGCTTCGCTTTTGTATCGGTCGCTTTTTAGTGTACAAGATTCTTAGAATGATATAAGGTACACGGTTTGAACCACATTTAAAGAGAAAAAGTAGAACTTATCAGACAGTTACTATCAGTACTTTTTAATAGTTGATATTTTTGTAGTATTTGGTGCTGAACGAATGTGACATGACAGGTTATTCGGTTTGCAAATAAAATAAGGATTTAACGACTCACCAACTGTACTTTAAGTAGAAGGTTCATTATCTGTAATACTAGATGGAATTTTGGTCCGACGACGTAATTCATAACCAATAAAAAAGCATAGATAGGAAATGATTTAGTAAGTCTAATTTCCTCACATGTCTTTAAGCCAGATAAATTGTGAGGACTGTTAAAATGAAGCAAAGGGGGTATAGAATTTAAAATTGTAACATACCTTTACCTTGATATTTTGTGTAATAAGTAAAACAAATATATAACAACCGCGAAATTTTGAGAATTGCCGAAAATGGTTCCCATTATAAATCAGTCTTGTTCGGGAAACTATAAATGAAGACTAAATTATCGTCGAGAACGTATCCACCTATTTTTTCTTACTCGTTCGTAAGATATGCTTATAGCCCCCAAAAAAGTCGCTTCTAAATCTGGGGTGTAAAAATCAACCCATTAATTAAGATTATTCAACAAAATCAGTTTATGATACAAAATTTCTTGTTATCTAGCGTTTTTTTCGATCATCTAAGACCTAACTCTTTATGACTGTTCTCATACTAATTCTTGTCGTAAAATAAAATATCTACTTATATCCATTAATATAATTGTATAATTTTACTTTTAAGTTCTTTTAGAAAGAGTTGCTCTTCACTACAGAGTGCAAGTTATGTTGTGGTTATATTATGTTAAAGATTTTCAAATACTAAACAGAGTTATAAATTTTCATAGTTGAAATCATAAGTCAATTGAAGCCAGACCACCATGGAGAGCCTGGAAGCACTGGACAGCCGTTTCGTCCTATTACGGGATCCCTCAGAAGTGCGCATCCACGATCCCGCACCCGCGAGATTCGAACCCAGGACCTACCAGCTTCGCGCTGGAGCACTTAACCGATAGACCACTGAGCCGGCATCCAACGGTGTTAATGTCTAACTTCAACTGATCCATAATAGGACGAAACGGCCTTCCAGTGCTTCCAGGTTTTCCATGGTGGTTTTCAATTGACTCATGATTTCAACTATGAAAATACTGAAATATCCACAAAAACCCCTTCAGAATTATAAATGCCCAGTCTGTTCATCAGAGTGGGAAGATATATCTTTTCCCCTAAAACTGAGCATCCGTTTGATTTAATTATATCTTAGCTTTCAGACCAGATTTTATGGACATTCAGTTTTCATAGTGTACCATCGTTATAGTTATCGTCTACATTTTTGGATCAACGAAGTTTAATTTATTTAAATTGATTTTAAGTTACAGAAACCTGTTTGTATCTGAATTTTAGCTGTCATATTATTATCTAATGATTCTTTTACACCTAGTCTATCATAAATTTGACTATTCGAGAGGAAAATTATGGGATGCATTTAAATTAAAAGAGCGATGAACAGTAGTATTCCAGTATTTAGTTTTGCATAAACCTACACGAGTGATGATTTGAGTGATCCTCAACCTCACTTAACTGATTAGTGAAGTTGTTGACATTAATGAATTTGTTTTGTATCTAATTCTAAATTATGTATATCAGATTACTCTATTCTTACCTAATTCCTGCTTTCTGGTGCAATTTTCTTATTTCCATCATAAAAACGACTCTAAATACTAACAATCTTTCCGTTTTACTTGAAAACGAATGTCTAAACCTGAACCATTGACATATGATATCAGTTTCTAACTTCTTTTCCTAGTGGGACTTTTCGAATATACCATTTTATTCTATTTTTATGTGAATAATTAAAAATAAATTAAGATATCACAATGAAGTACTCAAGTTTTAAACATTTTAGAACAAATTTTATTGACTAAATAATTTCCAAAAACAAATGATTCACCATATATTTCATCATTATATATAATAAGATAAAACGTTCTAACATATAAACTGATCACCATCTGTTGAGGATATTCCATTAATCAAATTTTGACAAGTAGTTTGTGGATATTTTTCTGATTTGAAGGTAAGTAGTCAGTACTCTATGGGTATCCTGTTAATTTCAGTCAGTGATAAGATTAATTCTGATACTGCTCATTGTATATATTTTTTATTTTACATTTATAGCCATCTAATATTCTGTTAAACTCGGACTGTTTGGTGAAACTATGTGATTTTGGCTTAACACGTTCATTGACAAATACTCTAGAAAATCGTACAACATCTATGGAATCATTTATAGATGGAGATGATGATTATGAAAATCCTGTATTAACCGAATATGTAGCTACGAGGTGGTATCGGGCACCAGAAATTCTACTAGCTTCAAATCGTTATACAAAATATGTAGATATATGGAGCTTAGGGTGCATATTAGGTGAGATGTTACTTGGTAAAGCATTATTTCCCGGTACATCAACAATCAATCAAATTGAGAGAATCATATCGGTTATGGAAAGACCGACAATACAAGGTTAGTCCTTCAATATCAGCGTTCCAAACTAAAATTTGACTAAGTTTATACGAATGTAAAACGACTACGTTTGAATTGGACGTCAAAAATTAGTAAGAGAAAATAGATGACCCAGATATTTGTTTAAGAGAAAATACACTTCATATGGAAGATTAAGACAAACGTTTCATCAAATCGTATTCTCCATTTGTGTTCATAGTAATATATATATAATCAGTTTGCGAGAAACGTACTTTGTCTATCAAAGTTTAAACACATTTTGAATAAAATATTTTAGTAGTTATATCACCAAATTTAGCTGGTATTCAATTTGAAATTATGGAAACACAACCCTTGTCACTAGTGACGTTTTTAATAGCGGATCAACAGTCACATAGATGCATTAAACGATATGTTGTTTTGAATGGTTCGAGATCTTAATGACACAGCGGAGAAATCGAGTTAAATCCCACGCGAAAACAAATATATCTAAAACAAAATTTTTTCGAAGCTATAAAAAGCGAAGATGCAGCTGTGTTGGTTCTATTGTTTTCATGCAAGTTCATCAAATTACTACTCCCAATAGTTCTCCCTAACTCCTGTGTTAAGGCTAAAAGGTTTGCCGTTTTTGAAAACCAAAACCAACTCTTAATAATTATACAGTCTCTCTTTGACCATCCTCAAGCTTCTCTCAGTTTCCATTTCCTTCGGTCGAAATTGCATACTGAGATAGATAATAGGTGAACATATACCTTAAATCCTTGAGTGTGGATAAAGAATTTAGGTTTATGGTTTGTGATTTATGTCACTCTACTTGTTATCTGTTAGCAGTCTTTATCAGTTAATGGACTCAGTTATTGTTTCAGAATACAGTAATTCTACGTAACATAGCCTCCTAGAGTCTGAACAGTGAATATTATTCATTCTAAGAGTTTCTCAATTTTCTAGTCGAATGCATGAAAGCCTACTTTAATGAGTCCCTATGAAATCATAAATCTTCTGTGATTAAATAAGACTTTTTACTAAGGATGTTATTTTACTCGTATAGAAAAATCTATTCTTTTGGTTACATTTATTTATAATGATTAACGTGCGTCAAATACCGGTCAATCTACTTCTAATGATTTAATACTTCAAAGCACACCTTTGAATAAGTAAGAGATATTTGTTCCAAGATGTGGAAACACGTTATGAGTACCAATTCCTTTACTAAATATCAATTGTAAGATGAACGAAATACGGTCTCTTTAGTAAAACATAGACTGATGAGACACATAAATCTCAATGCTACAAGACGAAAGTATTGATGTATCTCAAAGCTGAAATATGTTGATCTCCAATTCCCAGTAAAGTGGACAATCAGTAGCCGTTAAATATGATACGTTTCTAAGTTTGGTTTCATAAAGGATAACTAGTGTACCAATTAGTACTAGATGACTGCCAATTGTCTTATGGATTCCAAAAATCCTGAGATAGGTACTCACTAGGTACATTGCAACATGGTTGCACGATATTACAAACTGATTGAAGTTAAATATATAACTCACTAGATTCTGGTTTGGCAGTATAGAGATTAAGCTCTCGTACGAGTAACTGAATGTCCTGGGTTCGACCTTTGGTATCAGGGTCACGGTTACACATAGCTAAGTTGTTCTTTATTAGGACAAAACAGATATCCAGTCCCTTTTGGCTAATAATGGTTATTCAACTAAGATCATCCCGTGATATTAACTATAAAATCTTTGAGATCTCAAAGTTTATAATGTAATCTGTTTTTAAATCAAATATTTTTCCAAAAATCTAATGCCCAAATGATTAGAGTTTACGAACATCATGAATATTTCTAATTGATTAACCCACAAAACGTGATCATAATAAGTAAATGAAAAAAAATCACCAACAACAAAAACCAAATTCAAGGTTTGTTTCAAATGAACCTAAAGACAACTGATTTGAAATACCAAGAAATCTGTATAAAAAATGAAACAAAGAAAGTGCTTAACCCTCTAGTGTTTCTATGAAGGTAAGTGACTCAGTGTATTATTAAAGAGATCCTCTCCTACTGCTTGGAAAAAAGAATTATACAACTCACTGCCTTATGTCTGTCAATATCCACCAAGATATGTATCGAAATGAATACGCCAGAATTTGAACACTTAATCATCTGGTATTTAGTTTAACTTTTTAACTGATGCCCTTCTAGTTTATCAGAAAGTTTTGGTCCTTGTTGATTTTCTTTCCCTCATGAATTGCTAAAAAATGTCTAGAATAAACATAAAAACCGTCAGTTATGCTGATTAATTCGGTTGTGTATTATAGTCACAGATTGAAATGAACTAAGAATAAAATTGTTAATGGGTTTTAGTTGAGATTAGTTCAATATGTGGATGAGACTCATCGTAGAGACAACTCATTTAAGTACCACTAATAACCAGGGTAGATTGGACTAGTTTTTTATCCTACCAGCTGACGGCTTGACTTTTAGGACACTGGATTGCTAACTAATGGTATCGAATTTTAAATTTAAATATAGTTACTCAATGATGAGTACTACCATTCTAGAGCAAAACTCCTGGCTAGTATTCCATCGTTTTTAATGAACCGAGGTCGATCTGTGACAAATATCAAAAACCAGATTGTCAATTATTTTCTTATTCTCACAGGCTTTTTGAAAATCACATTGTTAGCTGTATAAGGATACCCATCACATTAAAACACTGATATATGAACGAAGAACATTCTTTTCAATGAATTGTCTCCAGGTTTTAATGCTATATTTTCAAATTAATGATCCCCAAAGCAACCACATTTAACATGAATACATTGTTTATAATCATAGCATGTGAATTTAAGATTACTCTTAAAATGAAACAAATTTTTTATTGTCCAAATGACTAATATGCAGTGACAACTTGTATAAGCTTATACAGTAAACAAAATTGTGGAATTAATGATGGTCAGAATAAATGTGGGTAATATAGGGTGAGATAAGTAATAATATAATATCAATTCAGATCGAATATTTGGTAGAAGGCTGTTACGTCCTTGACCTGTCGACCCACTTTCGTGCCGAGAATAACTTGTCTAACGTAGATTAAGATCTTTGACACGATAGGCTGACTGGCTTAACCTTGAGGCTGGTGTGCGTGAGTTCGAAGTGGAGTAAAGAGACGAAAACTATCCTATCACCTGATTGACTGGCAGGCACGAGAGAGAGAGAAGAGAAGACAACTGGAACACTACTCGCTTTAATCCCAAATCCGATCTGGTACGCGAATTCAGATTAGCGTAAAAAGATACATTAATAAATAGATGACTAACCCGACCACAACGTAGAACAATTAGGAAAATACAGTTATGTCCAAAACTGGGGGATTACGTTACGTCTAAATTACAATAGCTTTGGAACAGAAAAGGCTATGGCAATGAATCACACATCAAACGAAAGCTTATGATCTGTAGAATAGACTAGGGACAAAAGTAAATGTTACTGTTTTACAAGCTTTGAATTAAATGAAATAACGTTTCCAAAAATAGCTTCCGTAGTTTGTCAAGGCTTCTCGTTTCTCTGTTCACATCAAAGATTATATAATGTATGAAATTATATGAATTCAGTAAAAGATAAAGTGATGTAAGAGCTAACTAAATTAATCATGTTTTCGAAAGATTGATAGTGATGTTGAACCGATAATAAGATACGCAAATAAGAAAATAAGGCACTAGCACCATTGTATACTAGCTTGGTCTAGAAGCGAAGCTTTACAGTGTCCAGGGTCGTGGACGCGCACTAATAATGAGTTCCCCATTAGGAGAAAATGGCCATCTATCGCTTCCAGGTTTCCAGTGGTGGTCTAGCTTAAATCGTTTCGGAACTAAAACTGTGAAAAGACAAGACTAAGTAAAGCCTTACGTAAATTAATCAAATTAGGTCATTCTATAATTAATATTATTTTTGATTTATTGGCCCTGAGGTTGGCCAAGGTAAGAGAAGGGGTTAAATATATTTCATGTGCACACAGTTCTTGTTTTATAATTTGAATAGCCATCACTTCCACCGTTTGAAGGACTTTGATTCAGATAGACTTTGTAAAAAACTATATCGGCTTCAAAATTTGAACTAATGACTAGTTATCGAACATTTGATAAGAACAAGTTGCTTAATGTGAACCAGTTGAAATAAACCACTCGCTTAAAGGTTCACTACTGTTGATATAAATTGTTGAAGTTTTCCACAAACTGATTTCACAGGTTACTCGTTGTTGGACCAGATTCCATAGAAGATTTAGTCATCAAACGACAATTGATATGTGAACTTCGTGTTTAATCTTGGTAGAATCCCACATATTACAAAGTGCTACGTGAATAATAAATGCTAATCTAGGGAACTTTCTTGAATCACATTGTTGTAACCAGTATTATGGTGTGCGATCCACAGTGATACTCGTGTTCTTTCCATGAAAACTATAATATAATTTTACGATGATATTGTTGACTTTCAGTAACACATTAGTGTCTTGTATGAAATTCTGAGATGGAGTGTTCATGAACCATTCATAGTCGATGACTTCCCAGATTGTGGTTAGATTTTCCAGTTCTCTAAATAAACATTATTTCTTCAGAGGCCTTCCATCAAACCATAAGATTAAAATTACTTTATACCTTTCCTTCTACGAACTCATTCTTTCTCCCTGTATCATATCCTTATATGAAATATTTTTTACTACCACTCAAGTAACTGCTTCTACGAATGCGGTGTTCATCTTGTTGTGTTAATGAGATATAGCGACTTTGATCGACGCATTTATGTGCCTGGTCCTACTTTGTAGTTGACTGACTAACTGACTGAAGTTTCAAATAAATCTTGTCAATTATCGGTTAATTTTGATTAAATAGAAGGTGGCCAACGGTAGAAATGCGAGAGTACGTCACTATTCACTGAAAAGTTGTTAATTTAATTCATTTATTAACAATCAAGTTATAACTCGAATTGAGATATCATCCACTGATAAAGTTATATCCAAATGATGTACTTGAAGTATCTCAGTACAATCATGAGTAACTGTAAGTCATCTAGTGCAATAAATAATAGAATTTGAGAAAATGAACATTTATGAATCTGCAACTACTCCATATGGACTAATTTCAAAAGAAAAAAATGTGTATTCCATGTTCCACTGGTAATTAAAATAAACAAATTTCGTGAAACATCGAGATGTATCAGTGATTAGTTCATAGTTGGAGGAATATTCAGTGTATTTTAGCAAATAACTCGTAATGTATTTTACAATTAATGTTATCGATAGTATCAGAGGGAGAGAGAAGTAATTCTGGTATCTTTTTAACCGTATTGTGTGGTTAACTTGCATTTTTTCTCATATATGACCATTATTATTACACTTAGTTGGTTTTTGCTTTTATGTGATACGTTAATTAAGTAGTTGTCTCTACTCTTTTGTTTTACAGACATTGAATGCCTTCATTCAGACTACGGTAGATCAGTGTTGGATAAAGCTTTACAGAAGTAAGCTAATAATAACATAGTGTCACTGTGTTGAATAGGATATCATTTTTGTCCATAAATTATCACTGTAAACTAGTCATATCCTTTATTTATTCAATTTGACGGAAATTTTCCAAGAAGTCACTATATTATGATATTCTGACAAATATTCACAGCTCATAATAGAGATGTTTTCCTCATCTTCTTTGAGATAATTTTTTCATAAGCTAAAAGTATTTTTTAATGCACCTCTGATAAATTCAAGTACTTGAAATATCTCTTAATGGAGTATGACTTTTTATCACCAAACAAGACCAAAAGAATTGCTTTTAACAATGATTCTTCGCAAAAATATAATTGTATACTAAGCTATTGATGACAACTATGATGAACAATAATAGATGGTTAATGTTGACAAAAAAGCGTTGTACTTGAAGTTATAACTTAGTGGTGTGAATTAAATGTTTTTAGCAATCAGCTACAAATTTACTGCAAAACATCTAACAGATTAACTGTTTTTTTATCCTAAGTAATTCACTTTGGAAAGTTACAGGTTTTATAGAGATAAAACGTTTTAAATTGCTTGTCAATAGCCGAAAAAGTCATTGACAAAAAGTGTTTATTAGATGGATTGTGATTACCTGTTGAAAATGTCATTAGGTATTAACTGTTTATTTCAACTTTAGCTGTCCTCTATTGGGTATTGAGTGTACATGCTATTGAATCGCCTTTCCAGCATACTGTTTGTAATAACTTCATTCTCTTTGTGAAGTATTATTAGAATTGTATATTAACGAAATTAAGATATCTGTGCGACAGGAAAATTTAATAACACAAGGGCAAAACGAGAGGTTTCTTATGACAAGGGATTGATCATAAAAGTTAGACATGCTCAAAGACAGATTTTGGCACCATCAGTTATATTAAGATATTTTAAATGTGCAATGATTACTAATTTTTTCGTTATTATTTGGCAGTAAAAAATGTATGAAATATATGTAGATAGAGTTAAGGAATGGTGATGAACGAACTGACACAATATGAAGTTGTTTCACTACTTTTATTTTAAAACGAGGTAATAAATGTCTTGAGTTATAAATAGTAATCATGTTTGGAGGGACTTAGACGGTGAGCTGTGATGAAGGTGACATAAATGATAATCTTGAATAAGCATTGTTAAGTAAAGAGTTATTTGGATTTATATTTACAAATTAGTAGAGTTGCATTCATCATTACGTGAGATACGCAGTCTAGTGGTCCAATGATTTTACGTTCTAGTCCTATGAGAGTCTATGTTAATGTATTACTTTGGAATTACATAGTGAAATTAAACAGCTATATGCTGTGAAATAAACTTTCATTAATTTTTTTAAATCTATAACAATTAGTTTTAAACTCATCATTGAAGGATACTGGGAATGATAATAATACAAATAATCAAATGTAGATTGATTATTATTATTTGTTTTGGATTTTTCGCTTGTTTCGTTTTCTTTTATAGACCATATCGTCCCTTACGTACGTTATTTTCAAATAATATAGACGAACAAGCTTTGAATTTACTTGAAAATATGATTCGATTGAATCCAGAGAAACGCTTCACTGTTGAACAAGCATTAAATCATAGTTACGTGGAAGAGTAAGTATTAGGCATTGATTAATTCTCTTGACTACTTCATCCAATTGATATGATTTAAAATTTTACTGTATCTCCGTTTTTTAATAGATTTAAAAGTTCCAATTCTGACTATATGATATAGTCCCTAAATGTTTCAGACTATGGGTTATTATTTTTTTAAAAATTCATCTATGTAATTTGAAATGATTCTATGTTTAGATTGGTTTATTTCATTTGAAAAAGATTGCATACGAATCCATTCGGATAATACAGACTATAATGAAAGTCAACTAAGATAAATCATTTGTTTCCTACTACCTAATTTTAAGTGGTTTTCTGGTTGTAAAAATTATTAAACATAAATGCACAAATTAAATGATTCAATGTTCATTTGACAACTGTATTTGTTTCATATTCTCTCTCTCTCTCCATACATATGTTTATATATATGCAACTTCATCAAACAGCTTTCGTGATCCTTCATCTGAAATCGTATTAAAACATCCAGTTACCCCTATTCTAAGAGATGACAAACAATTAAGCGTATCGGATTATCGTCAAAAATTATATGAGGTAATTCAAACAACGATTATTTTTTATTTTTATTCTGTAATAATAACTAAAATCGAGTTTTGAATTTATTGGATTGAAAATTTGTTGTATATTTTACAGTACTCAGAAATACTTATGGATAACTGTTTTCTGTTTAAATTACCGTCTGTAGTTGTCACAAGATAGTCACTTATTAAAATCGTGTCAAAACTCAATAATACGTTTAAAATTAAAAAAATAAAAACTATATACTTTGTTGTTTAAACCGAGGATCTGATCTAATTATATCCGAACAGATACTTTCAAGATTTTTATAGTAAGCATGAAGTTTTAGTGTTATCTATTTGATTTAAAAATGGTATTATTACTAAAAAACTTTAGATTTGTTTGTAATAACATACTATCAACGGTAAAATAATCATTATTAGTGCTAGTTATGTGGGAAACAAACGATATTTCCCGTCATAAATATAGTTATAGTGGTACTTGAAGGCTAAAAGGCATAAGTGAATCAACTTGGAATGAATTTAATCAACTCAGTTTCGGTTATTTTATATTCAGACCTAAAACAACAATTTGACATTTATTCACACCTTGTGTACTTTGCATCGAATCGCATTATTTGGATTTCCCTTTATTGTTTTCTTACCACAAGGTGTTTTCCTTCTCGTTTATTATCACGAATGTTACCATTATTTATTTGAAAATATTTGATAATTTATAAACGACGTGAAAGAAATTCGTAATAATGAGTCTTGAGGCATTCAGAATAACCATTATATTTACAACCTTCTGATCCTTATTTATATTTCTGCTGATTTCATTTCTAGTAGCTGTAATTCTTATCAGACATCACCAACTAGTAACTGAATTCAGCCAGTATACTCCATTAAATATTGTCAGTAAATTGCCCATCAGAAAATTTAATAATCTGAACGACGATCAATCAGTTAAGTGTTATACGAATCGTAAGTTTTTTACTACTTATTAGTAACCAGTTTTATTTTTCAAATATAATTCTATTTTCTGTAGATTATAGTGGAAAAGAAAGCTCAACATAAAATGAGAAAAATGCTACGCTCAGTTGAACTGAATGAAAACAAAACAACTGGAAATTCATTGGTACGTTCGTTTTTCGTTTCCGATAGTTTTCTCAAGTGCTTCGCCTTTCTGTTCTTACAATTAGCTCAGTGGTCTATAGGTTAGGTGTTCGTGCGCGAGACCGACGGTCCTGGGTTCGAGTCCCGTATGCGGGACCGTGGATGCACAATACTGAGGAGTCTCATACTAGGACGAAACAGTCGTCCAAGGCTTCCAGGTTTTCCATTGTGGTCTAGCTTTAATTGACTCATGAAAAATTTTAGCTAATAATACTGTGAGCATGTTATATAATCCTTAAAGACGGTAATAAAAGCGTTCTCTTAAATACTGGATTCGATCGTTAGAAGTACTGATATTTAATTAATATTAGCAGTTAGTCTAAATAGAGGAACAGAGAACTTGAAGAAAGGCGAGCTATTTTTAAATTTATACAGATAAAGCCTAATAAACTATGTGCCAGATAGATAATAATTTAAACAGGTAATAGCTTATAGTTGCTAAATATTTTTTAGTTATATAGTTTGTAACTCACCAGTAGTGCCCGTCCATACCGGAACAAAACAGCTATTCAGTTTTCTTTTATTTTCAATGGTTTTTCGGTCTCACAACGAAAAACATATTCGCTTGACGCAGACCTCACCAGAAAATACCTTTGCAAATTTTCTGGTACGATAAGTAAAGACGAATGGTCAGTGTAGTAATTCTAGTTCTTTAAAAAATAGCTCATAAATTTATTTCGTTTATCTAAACTTGAAGTATTTTATCAAAATAACCAGAAAACTGAGTCTAAATTCCCATAAATAATTACTTAAGTTCGGAAAACATTAAAACTATAAAAATAACATTAGTGTCACGTTATATTTTATTTTGTACATGATACTTCTTAAATTTTCAAATCATCTGATATTCTTCACTCTCTGGTTAGGTTTCAAAGAAAGAATTGAATTATGAAAATACTTCTGGAAACAAATTCCAAACTGATCTGATTAATCAAAATATCAATAGAGTTGGCCGTCACGATCCAAAACTAAGTGAGTTTTGTTATAAAAAGAAAAAGTGGAAGTAGAAACTATTTTGCTTGAATTACATTTAAAATTAATTGATTTATATTAGGCGTTTCTGAATGGTATATTAAGTTTGGTTAGAGATGCTGAAATCAAAATTTCGTAAATTTTTGGCAAGTTCTATTGACACTCTTTTACCCTGATGGTAAATCTTGGAAATTACAAGACAAGGATCTTATTTGTTTGAATACTCAGTCAGAAATCTTATGGTTGAGCCTTTTGCCTATCAATCAACTTTACCGTAAGGGCATAATATGTACAGAAATTGTTTATCTTGATTTCTTCTGAAATTTACAGTCTACCGTCGTTAGCCCTATTTCAAACATATTAAGCCGTCATTAGCATTCAAATTGGTAGAAATGATGGCGAATACCTTCCTTAAGTTTTTCACTAAACAGTGGGTTATTAAAATTACTCTTACAGTAAGTGAACTATATGTTATGTGATTTGAAAACTTTCTACATTTCAAAGATTATTTAGCCAAATACCTTTATATGAAGAACATGAGTTATAGCACTGGTGTATCAATCTGAAATGAACTTTGAAAGCCACAACCTAAAAGTAAGAGGTTCGTTCGATCAAGCTGAATATAAGATATCAACACAATATTTTACATAATGGTGCATACAGCAACATAAATATCTCATGTAATTACACTCATAACTGCACAAGAAATAAAAATGATTTTCTGAAATCGAGGTGTAGATTTAGTCTTTTCCTTCTTCTTAGTAGTATATGCATTTGCAGGGACCAATAATTTTTGAAACTTAAGAATAGTAAAGTGATTAAAACCAGAAATGTTTCAAGTTTGATTCGTAATGTATTGACCAGATCTTCATCTTTCACCATACCTGAAGATATAGCCATGTTCCTGATTCCTTATACAGGCCTGCCTAACCCAAAGGTAGAATTTATGCCGGAGTTTTTAACAAATACTATGTCGTATTTAAAACACTTTGTTCATTGAAGGACTTGTACAGAACCATTACCTAAGGTAAGAACTGGCAGTCACTAAGGTAGTCTGCGCTTATTAGTTGTTGTAATTTGGTTATAAACATACTAATGGAGGTAACTGAGTTTTTAACGGGGAAGTTACTGAGTTGTCAACCTTCCGTTCTGTGTTTAAGATTTACTTTAAATGCAGTAAAATGATCAGCAAGTTGCTATTATAGGTTGCCATATAATAGACATATCCATTTACCGTGTCATCAAACTGATTGTTAATCAAAACTAATGTCAAGTAATATTTCCTAGATTTTCATTTTTTTAACCAAGAACCATCACAAACCAATTGACGAATATTTTAACATATGTTTTGTGCTTGAAACGTATTGTAGAACTTTTGGAATAACTGAATTAATCGAAATACAAATGAGGAAGTTATACATCAACTAAATGAAATCTTAACTAATATCATTAATGGAAACGCTGTGTAGTCATTATTTGAATAAATAAATATAGTAGATAATATCTCATAGAATTCAGTTAAGCTGGATTTACATAGTATCAAAGTAACCGACAACAATAATTCTCTGTAACCTAATCAAGTCATTAATATTTCTTATATTCATTTGCTTCTACTCAACGTTTTACGTTACATGACCACATTTTTATATTAGGTAATCCATTGGGAAACCAACAATCCAAACCAACTGAAACAGCGAATCAATATCAATGCCACTCTGATTTTAATGAGACGAAATCTTCGTCAGATCCATATAATTCGCAAAATCAAAGTAGCACAAATATTAGTCACAATATATCAATCTCATCACCGGTGAATCATACGAAAAATTTACACAGCAATAGTGCATTTGAAAATGAACATATTTCTCAATCCAGTGTATCTAATCAGGTGATTTCAACGTTTTTATATTGTGTATGAACATTCTGAACTTTCGTTAGTGTTATGAATCAATTGAGATTAATAGTTATTTGACATCATTTTCTCTTATGTTCATGGGACGATACTCGAGGCTGATGGTGACGTCAAAGTTAATCCATTAGATTGTTTTTATTTGTTTCTATTTACAATTCATCAAATGATTCTTCAGTAATATGTTCATTAAAATTCCATAGGTCCAGAGCCACATATACATAATCTTCAGCTTTTACTCTCTCTCTCTTCAAATGATAATGGTTTTTAAGGGAAACTATATTATTTAGCTACAACCAACATTCCAAGATTATTAATTAAAAAATTAACTCCACGATTTTGACACAATAATTTGGTAATGATCAATTTAACTAAACTTGATTTGGTAGCTGGCAAGACAGTGTTTTTCTCCTAATTCACCCACTAACATGATCTAACTAGCTGTATTTTACTAAAACAATGGTATTCGAAAGAAATAATATGGGAAAAATTAGACCTAAATACAGATTACGTGTCTCGTTTTTATTAAGCAAATACCGATTGTGGACAAACAAACCCGAAAATGTGGTATACAACTTCTAAGTTTATTGAAACTCTTTTCAGTAATGGAAAGGTAATATTGACAAATAGCAGTGCCTGAACTTAATTCAGTTTTCAATGGCTTGTTTCTTCTGTGTAGCCGAAATCCACATCTGTTTCTACAATTAAAGCAAGCGCGAACTCCAATCTAGCGAACAATAAGATTATCAATAACATATCTGACGAATTACATAAACGAGTAACGTTACCTACCTCATCTGTCAGTTCACAAAAATATAAACATGAGTTTGCTCTAAACTCAGAGAACCTAAATAACACCCAGACCATGAAAATCAGTATGAGTAAAGAAGCAAATAACCCAGTTATCCTTCGGGGAAACAAGAATACAAGTTTCGGAAGAAATTCTCAACACGTAAGTTCATTTCCGTTACTTATATGAACAATTATTTTTAACTACTGTCAACATAATAAGTAGTATAGAATGAAGTGTGAAGCGTCTAGTGGTCCATCTTTGACTTCTGATACCAAGTTTCCTAGTACGTATTTCTTAGTAGCTTATACATGACATGCTCATAACTGAAATTTATACCAGGAATATACCGTTTATACAATGAAATACAGTGATTTTCTCAAATAAAGGGGTTTCTGATTACTGTAGGTGCTTGTGGAGATTGTTGGATTTTGCGGATTACATCACGTACTAATCTATTGAAAACCAGGAAGTACTGGTCATTCATTTTTTCGTAATACGAGATTACTCATCATTGCCTGTCCAATGCCCCGTTGGAGATTGAACAAAGGACGTCCAGGTCTCACAGAGGGCTTTTAACCACTAGGCCGTTAGCCCGGCACCTATTGGTTAACATGTTCGACTTTAATCAATTCACAGTATTACTCAACAGTCTTTCAATGTCATTGGTGGATGGATGACTCACTGGTCGCAACTTCCAACTAGAAATATGGGGATTGTCTTTTGTAGTTAGTCGCTAGTAAGCACATGGTTATTAATTACTGTTGGAGGTTTGCGGAGATTATGGAAAATTATCGATTGGTTATATTGCGGACCGATCGGAGTTAAAAACGTTAGATACTAGATAGTGGGTCAGTGGTCTTGAATCTAAGAGTTCTTAATGTGACCCAAAGGCCCCGGGTTCAACCCCCAGTAAGACTATGGATCCACACTCTTGAAGATTTCCATAGCCGGATGGTACGGTGGACCAGTACCCTCTGGTTCTCATCTAGATCAGTCGTTAATGCAGTCTAGAAAATATATTCCTCTTAAATTATAAAAATGATTTATCTACTTCAGAATTTTCTGTTACGTATTGTCAGGCTTATTGTTTTCACTGTTTTACGTTTACAAAAATAGACCATAAGTCTTAGTTCTAACTGTTTATATGGTGTACTTTTCCCAGCAATAATGAAAAGGATCATCTTTATTTTGTAATTGATTGAGCTTCTCTGATAAACTGTGTTACTGACTCATAATAACCGTGAGAAGCTAGCTATTTCTGTCCACGAGAAGAATAGACATTATACAGTGAAATAATGAAGAGTGGTTAAATGTCCTACATTACTCAACGTTATGTAAATTTAATTATATATTTAAGGTCTCTCAATTGATATTAATAATTCGTCACTATCTGAATAATAATTGTATCACATACATTTTGGATTATTAAAGGTACCAGTAGATTATATTCAAAATACCTGATCATTAATCACATCGAATTATAATTTAACTAAAGCATCGAAATGTCAGCTATTAAATTCCTTGTTCATTATGAAACATCAGCGTATACAACTTAATAATGCAGTATTCTGTTGCAATTTTTTAAAAGTCTACTTCGAAATTTGTTTATTACATGATTTAAATTAATCCCACTTTCCTACACACATCCACCAAGAGCAGTGACATAATAGCTGTGTAAAATAGTTTACACGAAGTTTTTCAGTTGTTAATAAATATATTTTTTGTGATATCCAAATGAGTTGTTTTTATAAACATGGCTGAAGGCAGTTAGCAGGAAATCATAAGCTTAAGTTTTGTACTAGTTGGCAATCCTAATCTAGACTTATTCTTGCCCTTCAGATAGCTGAATCTACCGATGGGATTTGAAACTGTATGACAAAATGTCGTAACTAGGGTCGTTACTAACACGTTATTTGGGGCCCAACTAGTCTTGTAAGTCATACTTCAACTTTATCAATAGAATTCGACGAGCATCAAGAATATGGCAATACAACATTTGTTGATACAAAGTGTTTTGTCAATATATACATGAAAGTGTTACGAAGTGACATTGTTAATAAACTCTTCATCATTAACCTTATAGACAACAGTAACTACTTTTAGAAAACTTAATAAGTTAGATATTAATAATTGTTATCATTAAAAATGGTGGCGGTTAATAACTACCTACAATCTCATGGTTCTAAATTGTGCCCTGAAGTAAGCTACATATATTTCTATGAACACCGAAAGCTAAGAAAAACAATGAATTATAATGGTTCATCAGTACCTAAAGAACGAAAGGTGATTGACTGATGTCCATAATACTAGTCAATTATACTTCACGTAAATGAATAAAATATAGTATCTAATTGGGGGAAAACAATTCGATACATAACTTGGATTAGTTTGTGCGAACTTTCAATGTTCTATGTCTTATGTATCATACCTTATTTTATTCTACAAACTAATATATTAACAACTATATATGTATATAATCAAATATACATAAATGTAACTATCTAATATTCATACAAATTACAATATTTTTTAATTTGCAAAGGAATAGAATAATTATTTTTCTTTACCAACACCGTTATCATAGTCAACAACACTGCCATGTTTTATTCCTAACGAATCAATTACTTATTAATGAACGGACGCAAATAAAATAACTACTATTTACCATATGTTTCAAATAGTGTTACATTTTGAACTGTGTTTAAATCAATACTGTTCATTTAATAACCGGTGGTATACATTATTTCCCAACACGCTTACATATACACATATGTGTGTGTATTATCAGAGTAAGGAATAGCAGGAAAATATGGATAGTTGTTCGATTTCCGTCAGAATAAGCAATAATTGTGGGAAGGTTGTGTTTCAGATTTTAGAATAAAATAAATTAGAGGCTTGTAACATTATCACCTTATCAGAAGGAATGAGTATATTCATACTTGCAAACATTTGCGAAGAAATAATTATACAGCCAGGCAACTAAATAAATGTGACTTTATCTTAAAAACCTAGGCAATTAACTAAACAAACGTAAATAACCTACTGTTTATAGATTATAGTATTACATATAGAACAAAGAATTCTTTTACGTGTATTGTTTTGGAGCAGGTAGTGAATGTACACAATGGTGAGTGCCAATTAACAGAAAGTTTAAAACCTAAATTCTAAGTTAGTTTGTAAAGATCATCAGGGTTTATCAGTAAACTCAGAGAAGTTCACAAATAGTTTAAGAAGTCGAGTGGATATTATTCAACTTCACATTCAGAATGTTATCACTGATATTTGCAACTTTCCGAATAACTTCTGTAAATTATTATCATAAAAAAAAACTTTATGAATAAGTATATTTTATAAGACTGTTAACCAATATTGACTGATAGATTGTTTGTAACCACATAATGATTGTTTAGCTAAAAAACCTTCATACTTTCCCCGTATCACTCTTGAAATGAATCTAGACAACACAACATTTATTGATGATTTTGAATTGACCAAATCTGTACTGCAAACTACTAAAATCCCATACGTCAAGTTTAAATCTTGGTCACCAGACAAAGTGATTAGACATCTAGGTGCGCCTTTTTGAAGTTTTGTGGTTGAGAGTAGTCAGACCTAAGTTTTGTTACGTCTGAGACTCAATAACCATCTTGAAAGCATTTACCTCTCTAAACTAAGTGAAACAGTAGGTCAAATCATTTATCCAATCATTCACACTACAAACTTGATCATTGGGAGTGGATCAACATGTGAGACTAGACAATATAAAGTTGATCAATTAGAGTGAATATCTGAATCTTAGAGGATAGCTGATTTTGAATTGCGACATCAAGTAGCGGGGTTTCGAACCAACGGCTGTTATCAGTCCCTCAAACGTTTTCGATATTTTTTTAGTGGCCATCTGCCACCATAAAAACATGACTCCTGAACGATTAATTTTAAGCAACTACTATGTATTATGTAACTGCTTTCGTCTATCAACATTTGAAAGCTTTTCTGGTGAGGTTTACTATGAAATTTGTTAACAGTTTATTCACAACTTCAACATGTTTTGAATAATGACAGAACCACCAGATGTAGTCACTACCTAGTACAATATATAATATATAATCCGTAACTTCACAATAGTTATAACTAGTATTAATAAAGAACAGAATAGGATCCTATGGTAATTTACTAAACTTTGCGTATAGCATTGAAAAGCCAAAGTTTTATCGATTCTTTAAAAGTGAACAGAATGTTGCCTGATAAATTTTAAAATTATAACAGCTAAATGTATTAAACAAACGAAAGGCTGTTCAGAGAATAGAATGTTCGCTCGATGAAGTTATTTACTTAACCTAAATAATAGTATCTATAATTAACTTTGACATATCGTAGCCTATATTAAAATATAAAGGTGGAGATATACTACCAGAGGTGATCAAACGTTCAAGGATTGAGCTATTGATCGATTTTTGTTCAACTTAGATAGCTGTGGGGGGTGGGGCTTAGAGATCCATTCGAAAGCTTCACACTTCATCCAACCAATATAAATTCCTCTACAAAAATAAGTGAATTGAATTATATATATCAAGGTGACTCAAGTTGTCAGTTTATCTGTGATCTGTCGAATAAACAATTTAGATCTCTGCTGAATAAAAAGTTCTCAGAGATCTTGGCAGTCGACTTTTCAAGATTTCTACTGCTAGTAGAAGCATCATCTTCTACATAACCTTTATAAGCTGTCACTTCTTGTTACTCTTGAAACTAATACGTAGTGTATATTCGATATTTAAAAACTTATAATCATTTGTGACAACTTTTTCTCAATTACGCAGCACTCACTTATTCTGTTATAGACTACTGTTCATAAAAATTAATCATAAATACAATTGTAAAAGGTTAAGAAAATGATTTTGTTGAACCATCTTCATCTTGTTCAGTAGTGTTATGAATTTTTTTCGTTGTTAATTATGTGAATGCATGAAGTCGAGACTGTTTCTAGTTAATTAAATCTTTTAAGAAATAAATTATTTAATAAGTTGCGCAAGTCATTTCCATAACACTGATTATAAAGTAAATCAATGCGAAATCTAATATCTAGGGTATTATGGAGGTTCTTGTTAATTTCCAAGTGGATTTTGTACTAATGACTTTTATAAGAAAGAAGATTCACTGTCAAAACTTTGTCTCTATTGTTTCTAACCTTATTGGTTTCAGATATTGAATGATACACTATTTTCTATTTGTTCATCCCTTATCTTTTTCCCAATAGTGTTTCATACTTCTAAATTTCTCTATTTTACTATTTCTTTTTGAAGCATACCTTTCTAACTTCGTTTTCTATCATAAGCACATTCATTACCCCTAATCCTGTTCTGTATATCCTATTAATCTTCATTTAATATATTGATGTGGTAAGACAACTTGGGCCGATACATGTTTGCACCATATCCTGTATTATTTAAGACCGACAGACATAAAATGAAAATTCACTAAGAATCAGGAAGCACTGAGCGGTTATTTTAATCCCTCTTTCATGGCTATGAGGAACACGAACTGGAACCATGATTCATTTTCTCTATGGAGGTCTTATAGTCCAGTCTTCTAATCTAAACTCTGTGTTAACTGACTGAAATAATATGTTTATTGTTATTTGCTATTATCACTTCTGAAGTGATTATTCTACAAGTTTCACCCTACCACTAGAAATTTCGAGGATTATACGTTTTACAAGTCACTTATGAACAGTGAATCATTATTCAGCAAAGCGGTTTTTGAATAAACATTTTACATGCTTAGTTCTCTATGATATTTGGTTTGTACCCACATTATGTTACAGTTTTACCATTAGTAATATGAAGAAGTTGTCTTGGTTATAATATTACTCCATTTACTTTACTTTCATTTTCTATTTTTATCAGAAGGGGTTTTATGGAGATTTTAGTAATTTTATAGTTGAATTCATCAGTCAATTGAAGCTAGACTACCATGGAAAACCTGGAAGCATTGGATGGCCATTTCTATTTTTATTTGATATTGTTTGTTCTGAGAAAAAAATTTCCCTCGTACTTATTAGTCAAGAGTAAATACTATTAATGTATTATCAATTCTGATGAAATATTTAAGCAAAGTTCCCTTGAGGTGCAACAAATTGTAGCTCAGATGAATGATTTGGTGGTGTTTCGTTCTCGAAACTGAATGGTTTAATTGTTGAGTTTTTATTATCCTTTTGTGAAACATCCTTTTCACAACGTTCTGCCCGAAAGTATGATGAAAGCTCAAAGAATAAACCATTCAGCTCAGAGAATGAAACTCCGTCAAGTTTCCAATGATTCTCCAGCAACCAACTACAATTATTCTTCCTAGGATTTTTTTAAATCTAAAATTTATCCTTTTTCTATAAGTTATGATTTTCCAAAAAAATTTCTATTTTATTTAGCCTTCAATATGTTTACTTGTTTACCTGTTTACCTGTGTCATATATGAATATTCGACTTAAAACTGCAAAAAGACAAGTAAGGATTGATTGATTGATGGATCATTTAAATAAGTTATCAGAAACCGAACACTTGGGAATAAGGAGAACTCTCTCTCTCTCTCTACATATATTATTCTTTATTATTTGTCAGTTCAAACTGGTAAATAATTGTCACGTAATTGTACGATTTTTATTCGTGATATGAAACTTTTGAAAAAGTGTTTGTAAACATTATCTCTTCTTTTCTTCTCCGACTTTATAGATAATTGAATCAAAGATTTGTCTCCTTCCCCTTTCATTTATATCATTTTCACTTACCTTGTTAAGAATTGTTAATCTTCTTTCATTTTCTCTCATTTGTCTACACTTTACTATTTTATATTAATACTTTTTGTTGTTCGATTTGTCTCACTTTCGAATAGAATCTGAAGAAAAAAAGTTGGTAAACTTTAACACATCTGTGTCTATTTGTTTTTGTGTGCACGTATGCGAACTAATGATCGCGCTTGCACACAATTCAGTTATAGTATTTAGTATGATTGTATTTCGAAATAATGACTATGTTTATGCATGATACGTATACATATACATATAAATGAAAGTGTACTGTTGTTTGCAGGATATACACGATGCATTTTGCAAAAAAGAAAGAAAAAAAAGAAAAAAGATTTACAATTTTATACAATACTTTAAGCACGCACCACTTTTAATTTACTCTGTATTTTACTAAATTAAATATATTGACAAAATGAACTTTGATAAATAAAAAGAATAAATAAGATCAAATTACCTGAATGTGACGTAAATCAATTTTCTTGAAAGCATATTCAAATTATTCAAAATGACACCGGTATATACTACTGTTATTCATTGAAAAAAAAAACAAACAAACAAAGGATCTTTTAACATTCTCATAATAGAATTTACAAGAAACTAGGTTTTAGTTATTTCTGCAAATATTTAACGTTGTAAGAAAAATTTCTTTTGGGGACTCGCTTTATTACTAACTAGCATCATACAGGAAACCACCGAAAGCCAAAGACAATATTGAATAGCTGTGTTTGGTGTAAGTTAGGAATTATCAACAGTGTACAACTGTAACCGCACCAGGAATAAGAACAAGATTCATCAGGTCTAGTAACGAACAGAATATATTTAGACTAGTGAGAAAGAACCTAATAATCCGATTATAGTTTACTATCTTCGCTATAGATTTTGAGTTACGTTATCTAAACTCTGAAACCACAGATTATGATTACCATCAGGATATTAACTTGAAAGTCTATATTTGCTCCCAAGCCGTTCATACCATAACTTAAATTCGTCAACTATTAGGTGTAATTAAAACGTCTGACAGCTGTAATTACAGACAATAATGGATAGATGGTAACCTAATGCCCAAAGCACTAGGTGTTACTGATTTGAAATTTCCACTCGGTTAATTATACAGTCTATGACATTGTATTAGAACTTCAAGGACTTTTTTACACCATAAAGCTGATTTCTAGTAAGTGCATATAAACTCTTATTTCTATGGTACTCACTAAGACCAAGTTTGTTACAATTGAATGGATTTCTATTAGTCATTTTAATTATTTGATCAATTTTTTTCTATAAAACAATCTATCACAAGTAGTCGAGTGAAGTTACTCTAACATTGACATGTCAAAGTATATGATGAGTCGAAAGTTAACCAAAATCATCGACAAGGAAACCGAATTGTCGTGAAGAACATCTCGACTTTTTCTAAGGTTACTAATAGTTGTAATAGGTTAAACCAGGATATAGCTTTAACTAAACTAGGTTTCTAAAGATGTTAAATGAAGAATAATGAATGGTGAGAAAGCTTACGAAAACTTGAAATATACAATATTAAAATATCTCTTATTCTGGGATTTTCCAGAGAGGCATATAGTTTGAAACTGGTTTTTACTATTATATTTGACATCAACTGAAAGACAGAAGGAAAGCAGATAGTACTTGGTAGTTGATTGTTCTCGAGGACAATCATCACCTCAATGGAAAAGATGAATAAGCAGATTTCAAAGAGTAACTATCAATAGAGTGCATCATATATTTCACCAAAACTCATTCAATATCAGTGTTTAGGTTGCAACTTAATGTTGAACAATGTGTTGTGTCTATAAACATATTTTACATTAGAACTTGGTGAAGAGAGGTCCTCGAGTATGTAACTAACCTTGGTAACCAATTGTTAACTGGAAAGATACAGTAGTGGAAAGTTCAGTTCTGATTGTCCTGAAAGAAATTAAATCACTCAACTTGGACAATAAATATGATACACTGAACTCTACCTATCCCGTAAGTTGTAAAATTTACCTAAATGCAAAAGATTGTTAATAAACATAATGAACACCAATTAACCAGCTATGATACATAGCGCACATCGTTAGTAGGGGCGTAGATGTGTATTGCTATGTTTAAATTGCTATGTTTAAATCAATACTCATTCACTCATTTATATAAATTGGTTCTAATAATAATGGAAAACAAGAATATCTGAACAACAGATACCTGAATATTCCTTAGAAATTTAATTATCCACAATTCTTTGCTCCATGTTCACCTATTAAAAATCAAATCAATTAAATACCTAATACCTCTACCTGTAGAGTTTTTATTTAAAATAAACAGGTGTTTATTGACCTACCTTTCCACCCAAATCATTAATATCACTAGTAATGATACCAATGTTACTTTCCACCCCTATCGATATGAATAAATCTACCTTCAGTGATTATCATTGTGTTCATCCAATCATTTTTCGTTTATATTTTTTCTTATTTTCAATATTCTATTAGGATCTATACTGCATCAAATTCCTTACAAAAATTAATCCTATTAGATACTCTATAAATTTTTCCAATACTTCCTATTCTACAATTTGTATTTTGATTCTTGCTTTTTTTTAAAAAATATTTTTGTTTGTGTGCGCGCATTTTTATCCTTATTATGGTGCTTACATTTCAACAGCACACATATACTACACAAATACACACACATACATTCGATTTGCGTTATTCTATTTATTTTCGTTGTAGTTAATATGGGCAAATGTTTACACCTGTAATCTATTTAATTTATAAATAATAATAATATTAATGATGTATACAATTGGATTATTTATCCAGAATTATATTATGTCACTTATGAGTTACGTCTACGATTGAGTGATGTTACGATGTTAATCTTTGTATATTTGTATGGCTGTGATTCATAAATAAATAATTATGCTGTATGAAAATAACATTGGTCAACAAACTGATTTATTTCAATAAAAGGCCATTTGCATCACCTCTAAATGGTAAGGTGATGTAGATAGGCTTTTTCTCCACCAAGGCTACAGTAGGTCTCACTGTGCCATGAACTTTCCATCTATTGATAAATTTAGGTGGATAACCATTCCCCATTAATGTCTTGTTTAACAACTTAACATCATCATCAATAGCGTCGTTTGTGCAAATACGATCAA
>NC_031496.1:5402914-5500276 GCF_000237925.1 Schistosoma mansoni
TATTGATGATGATGTTAAGTTGTTAAACAAAACTGATTTATGATGAATAGATTTGAAATAAAGTTTGGATTACTTTTGGATTAACTAGTGATAGGTATATTGTATTGTATTAATGGTTTCTGACCTAGGGACTGAATCGTGTTTTTCTGTAGTTTTATATAAATACTACTGGACAGTTTTGAGCTGAATTGTAATGCTTTTCCAGTTCCAACAGGTTTCCTATAGTTTTTCAGTAGATATCACTTCATGATGAAATTCTTTTCTGAAGTCCAACGAGTAAATTTTGAAATGCTGAATTATCACAACATAGTATCTCTGTTTATTTTGAAACAAAGTTATAAATGGTAAGCAAAGATGGATAGTGGCTAGCAGTGGAATCCAAGACGCGCGTTTCGTCCTATTTGGGATTCTTCAGCTGGATGTACCCACATCTCAGAGTTGATGTTCACTCTGGGACTCGAACGCATAGTATGCACATATGCCAATTAGAGACTGACCAGTTGCAGTCCAAAAACGTCAATGTGAAGATTCAAACAAACAATACTAAGTGAATTGAAAGTTATAAATGAGCGTGAAATCTTTGAATTTGTTTTTTTTAAAAACAGGCTGATGAAAAGACATACTATTGAAAGGTGTTAAAATTTGATAATCGACAATCATCAATTTTTTTACAGTTTTAGACCTCACAGATCATTTAATATTTTAAAGCTGAGTTTACTAACAAAACCCGTTGACCCAGTCTCGAAACTATTAGCCAACCTTTAGTAATAAATATTACCCGCTCAACAGTGTATTTATCATAACTTAGCACCTAAACGGTTAAGGAATTGGCATCTGAGGTAAGAGATCCAGTGTTTGAGTCTAAGCAAAAAATCTTAGACTTACTGGGTTGTACTTGTATGTTCAGCTGGTAAATGATAAATAAATATACTTCTTGAACTCCAATCATAGCCAAGGCTAAAGCTATCTAAATAGTCCATCGTTAAACATTCTCAAATTTTGTTGATTCCTGAGCTATTAATAACTTTAATTGCAAAAATACCGAATCAACCTTTTAAACGTCCTGCAACTACTACTAACCTGTTGCATTTGATTCATATTACGCCTCTGAAAATATTTCAGTAATAGATATGATTATCCCAAATCCACTTTTAAAACCTTGACTATATGATAAATATGACACAATAAAAGAAGGGACTTAAAAATAACTTTGCACACATAAAAATTATCTCGTATAAGATTCATTCACTGTGATCTTATCAAGTGATAAATCACCTATCAACTTTTTTCGATCTACTACTCGACGGCAGTTACAGCAGTTAAGTGGTTGAGATTTCTTTGAATTAAATGGTTAAAGATTTTTAGTCATGCCTAACCACCAGTGACCTCAGTTCAGTGTGATAGATAATGTATAACAAAGTTTGGAAAACCTTAAGTTTGATCAGACTTCGTATCAGCCTGTATAGTTATTATCTATTCATTTATGTTGTCTGAAAAGATGCAGAGGTTCTGGGTGGGATCAGAGTGAAAATCATAACGTATGCTTGGATACATTAGTTAATAATGCTTGGAATCTGTTCCAGAGGTACAGATTCACTCATTACCTATGGTGCTGTAAAACTTAGATCACGTATTATTCCCACACCTTTCCATTCACAATGTTAATCATTCATCTTGAAATATCTTTGCCATTCAATTTCCTACTACATTTATGTTATTGTCATTCTGACTTTTTGGATTTACATTTTACTTGTTTTTCTCTTCCTCACTCATTCTCAATGTTGGTGTGAGCTGTGACACCAAAATAGAGTTAAACTTTCATACCAGATTCGATATTGTCTACATTTGTGTGTTTACAAAAAGAACACAGTTGGAAACGATCACTCTCTAAACTAAGAGATGACCAACAGATCTATGAATGACTTACGCTTTTAATTTGCGTTAAGTATAGCAGCTGATTAATTTGATTCATGAGGGTTCTTGATAAAGATAATTCAAGCGTTTTATGCTAAAGTACTTCTGAAGAAAATCGCTAATTTTACAATTATTACTCCGTGATTATTAAAAAAATGACCCCTATGTGTGTATTTCCGAAGGTGATAAACAAAATCCATACTTATCTACCAATTTATATATATATATATATATATACCATTAGTTTATTAAATGAGTCCGTTCAAATTATCGATTCTTTCGTCTTTAGAGATTTTATGCATGAAACTCAACTAGCAAATTTGTTTTCGCAGATCCTAACCTGTCATTGATCGTCCACAGAGTTCATAAATTTTGTTAAGTATTTTCATGTTTCGACCTAAATTGATTAATTATTCCTTCATTCAATCAATTATTTAGTGAAAACTCACACTGATACATATGTGCCTCACGATAAAATAAGTCCAATTTGTTTATATTCCCTATTCCTTTAATTGAGTTATCCACCTTATCTGATATTGTTCATAATAAGTGTACATCATTTATCCAACAAGGCTTTTAAGCTTTCAGTGATGAGCTTTCAAGAGTTTCTTCGAGTTTCCTCTCTATCTAAAAATCAAGTCTCAAAAGTATTAGATATTGCAGTGTTATCTCAATGACATAGCCACCACTATTTTCAATCATTTCATCACTTACTCATCGACATTTTGTTTATATAAATGATTCAGAAGTAAAAATATCTGTCAACCAAATTTTCCACTTGGTGCTTTTGTTCTTATGTAATTACTCATATTTCACTGAATGTCCTAGTTTTTGGTAACTGTAAGATATTTTTCTAGGATATATATATATATATATATATACCAAACGCGCAAAATCTTGTATAGGTATGATATATGCATCTTGTATTGTTTCCACTCGTTATCGCGTTTGTTTACCTCTTATTACATATTAACGTATAGATAATACGTCTAACTACTTTATGCTTTGTTTTAACCTTGATTACTCAGAAAAAAATTGAAGTTACATTTATGAAATAATTTCTTACACAAGAGATCTAGCTAATTGAAGTGAGAGTGTCAACTTTCATCAGAAAATAATGGCTGAAATTATCAATTCCTGATTGTTGATCTAACTCTCTGGTGTCAAGTAATACAGCATGACTTCAGTGATATAACTTCGATGTGTATTTGTACGTTGTCATATATTTGAATATACTATGCAGGTAATCTTATATTTTAGCCTCATACACGTTTGGCATTAACAGTTACATTTGCCTTGACTTAGTTTGTTATTTTCAGAGTTCAGCATCCATATCGGTCAACTAGCGAATGTGAGACGTGACATTGAGATTGAATCCTTTGAAAATGAGCAATGATAATCAAATAGTTACTGAATTCAAACCAACTTCATTATTTCTACTCCAATCAAGAACACTTACTGATCTTACTGTTAGTTTCTTTTAAAATAAAGAGTTACAAAGGTCTCAGAATATCTCAAATGTGATTACATTGTCTAATTCTGAGAACTACGTACTTAAGTACCATGAAAATTCCATTAAGATTGGTAGTATGGGAAGGAATCTACTCTTCAAAATTATGTTAATGGGCGACATAGGTTATAAATTTATTGAATAAAACGAGAAACAAAGGTGACTTCATTTAGATATATCTATAATAATGGACTTGATTTCCAATCTACCATGCATCAAACTGTCACGTCATTTTAATACGCGTCATTATTCTATGTTTTGAAAGATTCAGTCAGTTATCTCCACAACCGTTTATTTTTGCAGACACCCTCAGATTGTTGGTTCAGTAAAATGATACTAAATACTACCATCATTTCTCGTTTCATTATATCAAGAATACTACACCTAACGTGAAGCTTATGTGTACACATTAATCGAAGGAGCAGGAAAATTCACTTGATTACTAATATGTCCTATATAAATTAAAACACAAAAAGTCAACCGTCTGATATAAACCATCTTTGATGTTATTCGGAATCACTCATTCCAAATATATTAGTGCATATATTATCTAATTAATTCCTTTCTGCATATTTCGCCGAGAAATATTCTATTCTTATACAATCAATAGTTGTGTTTCAAATCCATCCTATCCTGATTTGATATATCTTTCAAGATGGTTAAATTGGCAGACAGACACATGTACTATTGTCTGTTGTTTATCTCACCATTAAATGTTTTATAAATAATCCCCTATACGCTACCCCTCCCACACTCTTGATTAACTTCTACGTTGAAGAGAGAGTGAAATTAAAAGAATTGACAGCTTTTAAATATGCATACACATAAAAATAAGGTTCTACAGGAGCGATAAACATTATAATTTAATGATTTATCATAACTATCGACAAAACAAGCATAATCTGTAAACAGTCATTCAAAGTCTGTGGATTAATTTTTTTTTAAAAAACAAACAAGGTTTACACATGAATATATAATATTTGAAGAACAGAATCCCTGCTGTGTTCTACCTCATGAAGTATGAAAATATGGAATTATGCTGACGATAATGATTCCTAAGCTTTTCCGATTGAAATGTACTCGTACATCCATACTCACTAACTAGTTTTGGTTTATCCAGATGTTATGTTTTATAAATCAGAAGCAAAGGAAATGGTTATTACATATTATGTAATGTTACACAATATTGAGAACTTACTGTACTGTTTGTATGCATGAATGTTAGGTTGGTCTTCTTATTTTTTAATATACACTAACGGGATTTATAATCCAGTTGCTAAATTAAGTAATACTTGCGTCATTTGTATTCTCTTACATATTTACACGCAGGTTGTACACGTGTACACACGGTACATATGTCAATAAATAATTGTTCTTATATATTTCAGGATAAGTATATGTGGAACATAATCCCAAAAAATATTTTGTTTTTTTAAGAAAAATTAAATCCAAGATTGTTTTTCATTATAAATTTAAATCAGTCAATCAACTGTCAGTAATCATAAAACTCTGAATATAGATCATGTTGCTTATTTGAAAATTTTCTGATAGCTGATTAAAGATAATAAGAATATTAAATCTTTGGGCAGTGTTGAGATATCTGAGTTGAACATTCAATATTAAAGCTTTTCTTTTCATAGTGGGTAATGTCACTCATTATCTTACGCCTAAAATATGAATTTTTCTCTATTACTTATAAATAAACAACTGTTCTAACACATATATTGTGCTTTACGCTCTCGATTTCGACTGCTACTAGAACATGGCGGTCGAGTTTGCTTTTTGTGACAACCTAGTCGAGTTATATTGGCTGAAATATTCTTTCCTTTCAATCCTACCATCCCAAGTAGGTTGGTTAGAAAGCGGTAGTATTAGAAGTCATAAAGCCAAGTGTTATGAAGTGTGGTTGTAGTAAGGTGTTCCCCTCAGATAACCAGACTCTTCAACAACCCTGCCATCTCATAATGACGGGAATGGTTAGAAAAGGTTAACCCGAAAAACAACACACCTGACCTTACTCCACGGGTTTTCACCTCCAGCTATAAGGTCTTAAAAGTGCGGAGGTAACTTACCTAAAACCACTCGGAAAAATGTCATCTACTCCTTTGGATCTGGGATCACACTCTCATCCCGCTAAGACCACTACTAATCGATTTCTTTTTCTTTGAATCCCAATAAAAACTATTCTTTTATGCTGTGGATAACCAGGAAGTAGAAAGCGCTCTTATGCCTACGACAGCACGTGTGATCACCTCGTCCACAATCTAATTCCATTAACAAATAGTTGATGGTACTATCAGTATAGTATCATCTTCTGCCTTCGAATTACCCTATAGATTCTTCCAGTTTAAACTACTAGAGTTCATGAAATCCGATTCTAGGTCCCTTAAAACCACACTCCAAGCTGTTTGTCGGAGCTGTCAATGTTCAAACCCGAAGCCAAATCGAATAATAGACACCACTAGCTAAAGCAATAGAATCTCATGCAATTTATTTATGCTGTCTCGGAATCAGTTTGACTAATATAGTATTTAAAGTACTAGCCTCCATAACAATCTAACGTTTATAAGCTGCTCCGAAGAACAACTCCGAGAAAACCACGTTGATTCTAGGAGCAAGCGTCAAAGTGCTGGTCAACTATTCATCAGGTTTTAGAGCACAGGAATATTTATCAACGCGTAACTGTAGTTGTGCTTTTTGGCCCTAAAATAGTATTCGAACGCGTTAACTGAGAGGTTCCGTGGAAATGTTTGTCGTTGAAAGGAGTACCAAAGTACTTCGTAAACCTTATGGAGAATCTCTCCCCAAACACTACTAATCGAGCCAGAGCTTATGGTAAACTATCATTGGAGCTGTCAACCCAAACTGTCCTTCGTCAGAGTTACACACTAGCCCCATTTTTATTTAATTTTTTCATCCATATCCTCCTTGAAATAACGTTTTCTTTACCTCAGTTTTCTGGAATTTATCTCCTGCCATAAGATATGCTTGTTGACTCAGGATAAATAAATGATATCATCCTATCTGGTGAAGACGCTAAGAAAAATACAACCTTCTTAACGCCTTGAACAAAAATACAGGCATGTTTGGGATGCGATTCTCTCCTCTTAAATGCAAAATTTAGCTTCAGGGCTAGTCTGCTTTAACAACTGAAATAGTGATAGATAGCGAAGTAGTTGAGCACGTTTATCATTTCACTCATTTTGAAAGTTTCATAAACCTTGGTTGGTTGGTTGGTATCTAACAAAATCTCAGTACGGATTCAGAAAGTTATGTTGGCTTTTGCCAAATTGCTTAGCTTAAGGCGCAGACAGGATGTCCGTCTGTCAACTAAATAGCGTGAGTACTGTGTATAAATTCGCTCCGTATAACTTTATGCTTATGAAACGTGGTCTTTGAAGGTAGAAGATGTAATCAGGTTATGACATTTCATGACAAATATCTTCGAAACATTGCTCACATTTCATGGAGCTACCAAGTGAGTAATGTTGAGGTTAAGTATAAGGTACTAAGCGAAAGGGACAAATTAGTTGATGGGTCTACGAATCTTCACCAACTGAGGTGGTTCGGACATCTATTACATATGCTCAAGCATCGCCAGTCTTGATGAACAATGTTATCTAGTATGGAAGTTGGTTGAAAGAAAGCTATTGGTAGCCAAACTAATACGTGTTATCAGTCCAATAAGTCATTAACAAGTGGACTGAGTCTGTTTGGTAAGTTCAAGCTACGTGGTTGGGGTCGACATGAGAGCCACCATTAGCGTCTGGACACTGTGTTATATAGCTCAGAGTCATTCACAGTAACACGGATATATTTACCCTTTATCTTCCTCTCTATCCTGAACTTATATATATATATATATATATATATATATATATATATATATATATATACTATGACGAAATGGCCGTCCAGTACTTCTAGGTTTTCAATGGTGGTCTAGCTTAGATCGACTAATAAATTCAACTGCTAAAATTACCACAATCTTCAAAAATACCTGTTCTGATATTAATCATAATTCTCCATTACGCATAACTGAAGAGTTATAAATTTTGTAACAATTAATGTTTTGAATTTCTACAAGCCACTCAGTTTTTGATCAACGTTTAAAATAATTAACTCGTTTGATAAACTAATACAGTACAATGAGAATACCAGATTTATCAAGACAGTGGGCTACATTGGAGTAATTTGATCATGCAATAGACTTGTGCGAGCAATCAAAAGGTTATTCTAGACAAACGGCAACACTAAGATAAAAAAGATACTAAGAACACTAAATAAATCCCTCTGGATATTAAACTACAATCTGTATTATCAGAGTCGATTGTATGTAAGAGTACAAACTGATTTCGAACACACATGATGAAGTTGATCGGATTATTTTAAATATATTAAACTAATAAATCATATACTTCCGATGAAATTTATGTCCTTGTTGCACTATCTAGATTGTCAACATTCTCTGTTTACAGTTACTTATTCTTGTTTATACTTCTTGTCTAGCTTATCTGAGAATTCCCTTTGTATTATCATTAGACAAAAAAATTAACTATGTTGTACGTGTGTTTGATCGATTGCATACAGATGTTGCAAAAGAACTAGCTATCAAAAATACTTTCCACAAGTTTTTTTACATATTCACAGAGAAGATTCAGTAAAAACGATTAACAGTCACATTTAGGCACCTTATGTTTCATAGATGAAGTATTTTGGATAGCTAAATTAATTAACCTTACTTAAACTAAAAATATGGATCATTTAATTTCAACTAAATGATCTAAAGCTAGCACACTCATCATCATAAGCAAGGGTTCTGATTTCCATTATTGGTAAGTTACTGGGTATATATAAGGTAGGAGTTCCAAGTATCAATAAGACGATTACCTAGTGTTTCATAATTTTTCTAAATGGTTTCCTATTAGATCTCAGCTCGTGATGAAAACTGACATCGAGTTCAGTAATCGTTTATCACAAAACGATACCAATTTATTTAGTGATTACAAATGAGCTTTTCTATTTACATAATGAGTCATGAAATGATCCATTTTTGGAACAGAAAATTTTGCTGTAAAGCTACTCAGTTATCTTTAAAACGTTTTGGCACTGTGGTTTTTAATAGTTGCAAGCGTGAGTCAATTGAAGCTAGATCACCAAGGAAAACGTGAAAACACTGGACGGCCGTTTCGCCCTATTGTGTGACTCCTCAGCAGTGCGCATCCACGACCTCGCCTCGCGAGATTCGGACCCAGGACCTATCAGTCTCGCGCCAGAGCACTTAAATAAATAAATAAAAATATTTAATCAAAGTAATTGATTGTATGTCAAGTTCATCTTTTTTACTTGAGATGTGTAATACTGTTCTAAATTTTAAACTGTTTTCAATTTTGGTAAAAGTTTCCGACCAAAATTTACTGTGCGAATAGAGATAAAAACAGAACCGCTACTAATACTACTACTGTTATTACTATTATTTCTATCCTTGTTATATTTGCGTTACTGGTGTTTGTAAACATAAAATTATTGTACACATCACATAACTGATTATAATGAAAGAATAAGGTTCACTGTAGATAAAGTTTGTCTAATTCTCTGTTAATTGATGCTTCATTTTACAATGGGGTTGGTCTTTTTCTTCATTAGTCAGAAAATTTTGGTGGTTTGTTTTTATGGTTTCATTTACATGATACACACTTTCATTAACTCATCGTTTGATGTACCCTGTTATCAGCTATTGCAGATCATGAAGGACTGAATTAGTGCCTTCTCTCATTTCGTAACTTTACAACATACCTATACTTCATCCTCAATTAAACTGGACTTCTTTATCTTTTCTATCTGAAACATATTGCAATGCAATCATTATGCTCAGAATTCATGATTCCTATTCTCTTAACTTAGTCATTTCTCCACAGAATGTGACTGCTGTAATTAGTTTGTAATTTTAGAAATTAGTATGATTGACTTAAAAAGCTTTTTCACAACACAAAGTATAGTAGTGACATACATTCTGACAATGATAAATAAATAAGTCGACTAAATAATTGACTCAATAATTGAATGTACTGGCGTAAAACTGCATACAAAAGTGGATCAGTTATATTATTTTTATAATGCTGAAGTGTCCTCACTAGGCAAATTGATTAATCTGAACTAAACGGAGAAAACTACGGAAAAATAGTTGGTTAAAGTTATTTAATATGGTGAGAATTAAAAATCAGGAAGAAAAAGTAGAGAGAAGAACGAAGTTGTAGTATTGATGTTAACCTTCATTAATTTTTGCTCAAGACTTCAGTTACTCATTCTTTTACTTATCGATAATCCGGGTATTGATTGGTTTGGAGAAAAAGTATGATGACTTGATATTATAACAGTATACATTTATTAGGTGACACTCAAAATGAACTACTTGTCTTATTTATCTGACGTTTGATGGAAAGCATAAAATCGGTTTTAATATGCTACATTATGCTACATTTATTATTTATTTAAATATTATTTATTAAAGATCAAACAGTTATCCAGTCATATTTTTCTTCTATTTTTGTGTTTTAGAACTTCGTGAAACCAATAAACGATTGTCATACAAACAACAAACAACAAGCCACCAACACACCGTCTACATCATCGTTGATAACACCATCAAAATTATACTCTCCATCTTTTAGTAATTATAATCAAACATATGGTACAATCTCCTTATCTCAACTACACCAATTACATACACGTAAATGGGCAAATTAAGGAAATGAAATAAATTTTTTGTGAAAAACCGTACACATCCGTATCAGGGATAAATCACCAGTAAATGAATAATATAATGTCCATCAACCTTATTTTATTTACTGTATTTACAAATTGCAATGTGTAATTTTCTATGATTAAAATTTAACGTCACTACCGTAATTTTCGTTTTTATACAATAGACTGGAAAATTTAGAATTTTTCAAATTTTGAATCATTTTCAAGAAATTTCAACACTTATTACTTCGATGATTAATTCATTCAGCTAATTCTTCCTTTATAATTTATGGATCTACCTTTCTTTCCAAGTAAACATGCGATCATTAATAATTTAAGACGGTTGTATAAATTTCATCAGAATAGAGAGAAGTTTACAAATCATATTTTTAATATTCGAAATATGTTGTATCCATCTTTTCTATTTTTAAGAATATAATACATAAAAAGAAATAATGTGCAACTGTAATCCTAAATGTTATTATATCTCTGAAGGAAATGTTGACAGTAAAATAAAGTAGAGAGCGTGAGTCAAATTGAAGCTAGACCACCAGGGAAAACATGGAAGCACTGGACGACTATTTCGTCCTATTGTGTGAACTCTTCAGTGGAACGAAACGGCAGTCCAATGCATCCAGGTTTTCCCTGGTGGTCTAGCTTCAATTGACTTACGCTTTTAACTATGAAAATACTAAATCTCCACAAAAACCCCTTCTGATAGTAAAATAAAGAATAATAAGTATAATTTATCTGTTTAGAATCTTTATTGTCGCTGTTATTATTATTATTTACAATAAATATGTAAAACAAATTTGAAATAGATTTTGTTTTTCTTATTGATAATCGTGTCTCTTTTAAGATGGGAAGAGTTCTTCATATACTCTTGAGTAGTTTAGCTCAGTTACTCCCTAATCTATTGATGTGTACTTTAACCATATCTAATTACTTTTATATAAAAAAGTGTTTTTTGTAAAAATATGGTAAGAATTAAATGGTTATGTAGATAAATTTGTATTTTATTAAAGACTATATTATTGACCATAATCAACAAATCAACTAAGTTTTCGGTTAGACAGTAATTTGACGGTGATATTGGGTTAAAATAGTGCTGTTGTTATGAAATAAATTGAAGTCAACAATATGAATAATTGCACTAGAACTCAGTGGTCTGATATCCATCTCTCAATTACTGTACTGTGTACTGCTCAGAAGTTTGGGCAGTGTTCTACATGAACTGGAAACTAAATATTTACAAAGGACAGAATATTCATAGGCTACTAATGTTTCTCACAGGTATCTTCGAAAGATTGCTTGTTTATGTTAAAACCATTGAGTAAGCAATGCTGAAGTCAGCCATGGAATACAAAGTAAAGGTGGTAAGCTGGTTGATGTGATCGTGAAACTTCATCAACTGAGGTGGTTTAAACATCTGTTATACATGGTGATCCATCGCCAACCTCCATACTCTGTGTTCGACAGTGTACATGTTGGTTGAAAGAAAGCTAGAAATGGGTAAGCTAAAAGATGGCATCAGTCCATGAAGACATTGATTATCGGACTAAACCGTCCAGGTAGACGTAGACTATCTGACCTTACGACTATCCGAATCAGTGGTTGGGGAAATTTGAAGTTATGACTTAGATTCAGTTGCAATGGTGCAGGTGCATTTGATACCGTTTACTCTCTCTTTTGGAATAATATTCTTCATGATTAATTTTTTTACTACCAGTAGTCCTGTCACTTCAACTTCTACTGTGATATCCATCTTGATAACTTGATTTCGCTATGCTATTATAAAGTAAAAATAAGTAAAAACAAGAATCTTAAATGATTAAATCGTTTAATTTCAAAGATTTTGTCACCGGCTAACTTCAGCTGGGGAACTGTTCATTGGATAGTTTTGGGCCCACGTATACCCTTCCCACATGCAAACTCGTTGCTGCAGAGGGGAAAGCAGCTGGTCCTAGTTTTCACTGGTTCTTCTACTATAATCAGTCTATTGTATAAAAAGACTGTCTTTGAAATGAATGAACTCAACAAATTCTCAGCTCCTAATTAATAATAACAATTGAACGAATAATTCTATTTAGTCAAGGCCGAAAAAGGGAGATTAGTTAGTAACCAGTAAATCTTGACCTTTGGACACGATTAAATTTGTCATTGGTATATATGGTATATATGATATGAAAATCCTTAATATTTAGTCTATTGAATTCATTTTATAAGAAAAATCAGTGTACTCTTGTTTTAGTACAACATTGATTAAAAGTGTTCAAGGATAAATTTGCAATGTGATGTTTTACATGAGTATGTGCACGTGTATGTTTGGAATAAAGTGGAAGCAAATTACCAATTTTTTTCTCAGAATAATTCAAACCTCAGTTTTTCATCAAAAATTAGTCACAAACATTTTAAATAGATCATATTACATACAAAATGTGTTTTTACACACTTATGGTTTCAACAAAAAATTTGAAAAAACTGGCGATCACATTACAAAGGCGCCCGAGATATGTGAATTTGTAAACTAACCCAGTGAAAGTGTTACTGAATTCACGATGAAAAATAAGCATTCACATATGTTAATAAATGAATAATTAATTTGTTTTGATTTCGCCGAGGCAAAAACATACACCCTAGTGTGAAGGTTTGTGGTCAAACGAAATAGGATAACTTGTAAACATAATGTCATGTGTCAATTTTTGTTCAGCATACACGAAAAAAGTTACTTCAAACTTTTTAAAGTTTTTTACAACATAAGGGGTTTAGTGGAGATTAGTTCAGTCTAGAAATGCCATTCATCACTGACTGACATCATTTGAAAGACCAGTGACAGTTCTGAGTTCCATCCTGATAAAATTACAGATACTGAAGGGTGCTCATCTAGAACACACAAATCCCAAACATTGGTTCTTGAAATGATATCAATCAAAGGAAAACTGCTTTGAAATTTCATAAGCTTTTTGGGAATTGTAGATAAAAAGTGAATAATAACAGAAAAAAGGGAAAACATTTTAATGAATTTAGAGAATCAAGAAATCTACAATTTGCCGGATCACAGAAATCTGTTATCAACAATTTCAAGACTTAATTCTTTGTGTTGATCTGACTATCTTGAAGAGTTTGTCATCCTTCTTCTGTTTCAGATAACACCATACATAGCGGTAAACTCTAATTAACCCTTGGTCGGATATATTTTGTTTATCACAGTTGACGAAATAGGTGACTCAAACTATGTGAACGCTAATAATAGAATTTAAAGGGAAATAAGATAATTAGGTCATTAGACCGTATAGTATGGACGCTATTAATAGAATTTAAAGGGAAATAAGATAATTAGGTCATTAGACCGTATGGTAGAATGAAATAAAACTTCATTTTTAATTCGTTGAATAAATGGGAAGTGAAGTAATATTCATATAGTTTAAAATAAACATCTAGTGATCATTATAATGTAAATTACAGTGATTGGTTTCTGAATTCAGTGTAGCATAATGTATGAAATCAGTACTGAAGTGTGATATTTATATCAAATATCTAAATCAAATCTCTTTGCAGTTTATAAAGTTTAATAAATGGCTACATAAATGTTTATTTGGTGTAGGGACATTATGTACGAATTTGTGTAATAAAAGATATTTTCATTCCATCTTGGGCGGTTGACAAATGACTTCAAATACAAACTTCCTCAGTCCTTGAACACATCGTCAATTCTAGTCATATGCCACCAAGATTATCTACAAAGTTGAAAGAGCCGGCTTGAAGGTTTGGGCGAGGAACTTGTTCACACCTAAAGCTATAGCAATTTCAAATCAGATATCTATGTATAAGATTCATGTTCACTCTCCTATTCTTCCATGATCATAGGACCCCTCCTAATTTTACAAATTGTAAGAGCTAATAATAATCTTATTCTTCACCCTCTTATCTTTTGTATAGTGGATGGTTTTCTTTTGAATTTGTTGTATAAATTACTATTTGATTTTGATGAGGATTTTCAAACAGTTAAAACTATAATTTCTTAAAACTTCTGAAACTATCACGTAACTTAATTCTTTGATAACTTGATCATTGCTAATTGATATAGTACCTATTTAACTCATTATTTGAAAGCTTTCGATAATCGTTGATTACTTTATTAAACAGTTTAACATCGCGTTATTTTTACAACATTTTACATCAGATACTTGGATATGTTTGACCATATTTGATAGTTTTGTATCATGATGTAGCACTCCTCTATTTTACCATAGAATATTGCGTATGAAAAAGTTAACTATAAATACGATTGTACAGCTCATGAAAATGATATTGTCGAAAAAGTTTTCCTGAAACGTCTTCCTTCTTTCTAATAAATCGATAAGTTTTTTTTGGTTGAATTAATTTTTTATGTACTAAACTGGAAGTTGTCAAAATTAATTAAGAGAGGAATATTAGTAATACAAATCTCCATCTAATTCAATTTCTTTGGAAATATTTCAGTGTTCATATAACTCACACACATTGTTTGACCTATATTTTCCATTGCTTAACAGCTTATCTTGTATCACGATGATCCTGTTGATTGATAACATTACTAAAATAACTGTTGTGGTCAAAACAGTTTACTTATGGAACTAATTGCTAGATCTAAACCTAGTCGATTACAAAAAATAGAAACGGATTAACTAATGGAATATGTTGTCAGGGGATGAGAGCCATCATCTATGCACACACTATTCAGTCAGGGTCGTATGTTTAGTTCGACAGTTAGATGGTTATTCAAGGATTAAAATGAAGATCCCAAAATAATTGAAGATCCTTCTCTTTTGCCAGTCACATCAAGTTTTGATCACCCACATTCTTCATTACAATAATGGTGGGTAAATAATTGTACGTCAGTAAACATTTGTAGTTATAACGTTGTACATTCAATAGGAAATTGTTTAATGTTTGCTTAGTACTCAGTGTGCAGAGTAAGTTCTATAAGATATAACCCAAAAACCTATAAAAATAGGGACTAGACAACCATGACATTGATTACTACTCAATGACCAATCAACGTAACTGTCTCTGTCCTGCAGGAGGTTAGTCACAGCCACAACAGTTCAGTTGTGACGTCTCAAATCGCGATGTTTGTTGATGCGGGTATAAATCCCATTGGGAGAATCTATTCTCTTGAGATTAATGGTACACTTTACTGACGAGTGCTATATAGCATGAAATTTAGGTCTAGAGTTTCTTCCTAACTGCTTCTAACTACCTAACATAATTGACGGTCGTTTGTTCTAAAATGAAAATTGAGTGAAAAAGTGTGGTATGCAACGAAACTTCTGCACTACATGATTTATGAAGAGTTTTTATTGTTGCTGTGTACTAGCCAGTAAAATACTGAAACCATAGAAATATAGGTAAACAATTCAATCCTATCAAGAGATTTATCACCAGTAACTAGTTCTGAAAAGTTATTACGGAATTTTCATAGTTTGTAAACATCATATAAACAGACTCGGGTCTGCAACATCCAACACAGTTGAAGCGGTTACGGCTTCTCACAAGAACGCCAGAATTCTTTCTTGAAGTTAATAACTAGTGACCACATAATAAATATCAGTATTGAGGGTTTGTGGCGTTTGTTAAGTGTTACTGGAATTACGAATAGACGTAAGTCGAACAATTATTGAAAAAGAGGAAGCACTGGAAAGGTCACTTCTAAGGAATGTCATAACAGAAAGAAACAACTGTCTAATGTTTACCACTTTTCAGCTGTTATCTTATTTCGATCGTTTCGTGATCTCGTTAACTTTCAACAGTTTACCTTGACCTATGTACTGATCATATTTTCACATTATCTTGGGAAGATTGATCTCCTTTTATTAGTTTATTATTGGCCGTAATCGTTTCCAACACCACTCACCTATCACCATTGTTTCTGTATATTCCTATTTTAATAAATAATAATAATAAATAATAATAATAATTTCAATAAATTGAAGCATACTTTTTGTAAATGAAAGTTAGGGATAGAAAATTTGCCAGACACTTTTCTCGCTAACCCACGTTATACTAGAATTAATTGCAGCCGAAATGTTAGTATCACCCAATGAGAAAATAATATTAATAAAGGTGTATTCTGATTGGTTAATAATTCCGTCTTTTTAATTAATCCCCTAGAAATCTTAGATTTAGGATATTTTCATGATTGATGTAAATCATTTTAACATACATTTTATGCTATTAAGCGAATGACTGGGAGAATAAAAAATCATACACCTTACAATCCCAACATGACTATTACCTCTAACAACACTATCTATGGTAATACCCTACTAATTACACAGAATGGTAAACGAAGAGGACGTAAACCAGGTTTAAACAGTACAGTTGCACAAAGAAGTGCAGCGAACGCTAGAGAAAGATCTAGAATGCGTGTCTTATCTGGTGCATTTGTTGAATTGAAAGGCGCACTCCCATGGGTTCCCAAAGATACAAAACTTTCCAAGTTAGATACTTTAAAACTAGCTGCTGGTTATATCGCCTATTTAAGGCGTATATTAGACACATCGGAATCACATACAATAATAGCGCGACCATCTGTTGAGATAACAGAAGAATCAAGAATAATAAGAACAGCTACATCGTTAAAACTATCAACTAGTCAATCGAATTTTGAATTAAATCCAAATTTAGACAGTAATGCATTACCAGATACAATAAAGTTATTTAATCTTTTTACGAATAACAGTGGTCTGAAGAAACACTATGATGAAAACTATTCAAAATATACTTATAAACATGAAAAACGGAGAGAAAAAGAGGAAAAAGAGGAGTATCTACCCCTTCTTGATCACAATCAACAACATCAAAACCCTCTGAAGCAAAATAATAATCAGCAGTATTCTCAGTCAGATCGATGTATAATTAATCACTATAATCATCAGCATCATATTCCTTATGTACCAGATCATCAGTACAATCAGACTCCACTTCAACATCAGGATCATCATCTACATACTGTAAATTCCGTTACCTGTCGTAAATTCAACTTCTTATCAACCTCAACATCGTCATCACCATCATCAACTACCATACAACCTACCACAGATAGCGAATTTCCCATCAGTCAATCGATCAGTGAAGCTCTCGACAATAATAATAATAATAATTCTATATATTGTATGGGATATATGAATGATGGTTCTTTAACTATGAAAAATAGCTCGTCTTTTATCTATCCTGAATTATGCCCCAATCAACATGAATTTAAATCATCAATATCCTCATATTTAGATAATATTTATGTAAGTTTTATCATACACTATTTACATTTTGCATATCCTATAAGATAATGAATATATTTTACCTTTCATAAGTAACAAGCACTGAAGTTCAACTCTGGGGTTCTTGATAATTTTCAGATTTAAATTCACATTATTAGTAATAATTTATTTGAAGATGAATTTAGTAATCTTTAGAATAGGTCGAAATTAGCTTTTGCAATAGTTCATTCAGATCAGGAAATGGTTTATTTGTTTTTAACGAGACTCCAATTTACCTTTGTTCTGTAACTATGTTAGAAGCGCTTCTAATAAATTCAGTAACTTTCTAGTAATATATCGTATAATTAGATTGTTTATATAATCAAACATATTAATTATATACTTATTGATTTTAACTGAAGTTTACGTTGACTGAAAGAATGAACAACAGCAGATAAAAATTCACATTTAACTCTAGAGATAATAAATTAAGCTCCAAATAAGTTGTTCACAAGCCTGTTGCTACTATCTTCACTTGTATCATTCTTCATGTTTTTATTAGAAGTATCGCATTAAAAAAATAGCTGTTTATCTTATCTGGCTTTAAAAAACACTCTTTATTGTAGTTATTCTAAACCATAAAATTTGCTCTAAGGATGATTTTGACTGCATTAAATGAAGGCTAGTATAAATTGCACTTTAAGGCTCACTACGGTTGAAAATACCCTTGAATAACCTCGAATTTATTGCTCAATATCTCAACTCCAATGAGTTCATGGAATAAAATTTACTTTCCAAAACTAATTTTAATACTAATTAAAGTTAACTATATAACCACTGGATGAGATTGTCAAAATTCATGATTTAAGACTGTCAAGTTGTGTCAAACTGGAGCGAAGATAGCCAACCATCTCATCTTGGTTTTGATTTGTTTTTTACTTGATTTCACTTCAATCCAATAACTACCTAAAAACAACACAATTTTCTAAAGTCATTCAGAGTGTTAACAGTTATTCTTTGTGATTATCACTGTCGCTTGTAGAGAAACGATTAGTATCACTATATGTGTATTCCATGATAACATTTTATTTTATTAACCAATTTTGGTCACTGTTTAAAATTTATCCTTCAGAGAGTAAAACTTACTGTACTTAATGAAACACGACTACATTGTAAAGAGAAGTATAATCTTATAATATAACACAATCATAATTTTTCTTAATTTACCAGCACATAAATTCAAATCCCGTGGATGCGCACTGCTGAGGAGTCCCATACTAGGACAAAACGGACGTCCAGTGCTTCCAGGTTTTCTATGGTGGCCTAACTTTAATCGGTTCATTAATTCAACTATTAAATTACATAAGATGGGCTATTTACTTGGAAACACATGAACTAGTAATATCCTACTTATCAATCATATCCACTCGTTTTATTAACATTCACAATAGAAATTTTTGAAAAATAGATCACTTCGTCAGGCATTCAACAGGTTGGTTACCATTCAGACTATATGTATTCGAGAATGTATGTTGTTCATGTAAAATATTGTGGGATTTTTCTATCATATTATTATTTAGTATGGTCTTAGACTTTGGTAATACATACATTAATGTGTTTATTGTAAAATTCACACTATGCATTAATGAGTGAATAACTCTTTTTAGGACGGTGAAATATGTTAGTAATTTTGTTCATTATGATGGATATATCTATTTTGAGTTCTTGTAATCAATCATGGCAAGTTTTCTGGTTCCTCTACTACAAAATCGTCAATATCTAGTAAAATAAAAGGGTGTAGTATTGTAAACAAGCGGTTTAATTAGATTTTAGTCGGGAAAATAACAGATCCATGAAAGTATCTAATCTTAATTAGTGGAGATATAAAAGTTGTTTTTTATAGGCGTCATGGTTGCAGAAACATTTAGGTGATATAGTGTCGATAACAAATCTATATTCCTTAGACGAACAACATTATCTGTATCTATGATATGTAATGTAATAGCGTCTATAGGCTGCATAAATTTATTTATACTGTTCAGTTGACGGATTTTCGGAAGATATTTGAGGATTAAAACACCTCTTCAGTGTTTAAGTACAAAAACACTGCATAGTGGATCAGGGTTGTTGTGTACTGATTTTAGTTGAAGCAAATTTTGAATCATATTTGAACAGTTCTAACAAGATTTTCTTTTAATCTCAACTCTTTGGGCCCGGCAAAAATTGCTTCATATTATCCCAAATCAAAACACTTAAGATTTAGCTTAATTCAGAAGTGGGTGTGTTTAACTATATAGAAAATTAATCTTGAAATTCCCGGGTCTTTTGATAAATACACCATCACAACTTAGTGGTTTACTTATTTAACCCAATGACATAGCGTAACAATTGACTACTATCCTCTATGGGTGTTCACCAGAACTTCTGACATTTTATTATTCTCACACATGATGCCTTCCAACAAAAACTTCGGACAATTCGTCTTCGGACAGGTCACAGGTAAATGGTTTGTTACTCAGTTGTATAGTCTATTATTATTTTAAGAAAAATAATTTCAATATAACGTACATCGAACCCTGACAAAAACCGACTGTAAAAGGTTAACATGTTTACCAATATGACGAATCAATTTTGCATCTAATAAACCATTTTTTGATGAAATTCATTATTGTTTGAAGAAACGTCTTTTAGTACTTCTCAACACCCTGTTTCATAACCACTAGGTCTCTATGGTTAGCATTTTTAATGTTGCAAGATAGGAATTGTTGACATTACCTGATATACTATGTTCATGGGCTAACACGTGGTAGGTTGTAAATGGGACGTAGTATTGCTATTTTAAGACAGGTTACTAAAGAATAGTGACAATAAATTTGTTGCGTAACTCATGCTAAATACCAAAGAACTATAAAAAATAAGATAACACTGGACATTTATTTCGATATTTTCTAAACTAATAGAAACTAACAATTCAAAATTCTTAATGTAAGAATACTTCTAATATCACATTAAGAAAATGTTATGCTTTATTAGAATATTCACCATTTTTAGAGTCAGAACAGTATATTCCAACAGGAAACAAGCTATCTTGTAATATGAACTGTTTATAATCAGTAACAGTCGGCATGATTCATTCTAGTGTAGTGAACAAGAACACCAGTGGGGACAACCGGGACAACCGATTGTAAAATCTGAGAACCAAACAGAAAACGCTTAATTTACAAAATATCAATCAATTGTTCCAAACTTGACTGTTCTTTTGCAACTGTCAATCAGTCGTCTCAGACTTCCCTTTTCCTTCATTTCCACACCAATCGCTTTCTGTTCCCGTCTTTTCCTTCTCGACCTTCTGCTGTCAGACATTCTATTCTTGACTCACGATATATACTACTCATGTCAATATAAGTAGTACACACCACACTCGAAGTTTCAGCACTGAAATCATTTTAAAACAAATGAAGATTGTAATTTTTGATCATAGAAAGAGGTAAATTCTATCCTGCTGATGTATCTAAAAAGAATTTTTAATAATATTTTGAATCTATCCTATCACTGAAAGGAAATGAAACAGTTAAATCGACTATAAATTCTCAATAATATTAAAATGATTAAAAATTCGCTTAACATTACCAAAGAGACACTTGTAATGTTAAATTATTATAAACTTGTAATGACAATTTTTATTTGACAGTTACCAATTTAAATCTTGTTAATTAAATATCTTGTGGTTGGTAAATTTTTGAAAATTATTCTCTCATCTACAAACCGCAGTAAATTAGCAATAAACTTTTGTATTATGAGAATATTAGATGTTTTACTGAAGAATTAAACACAGTACATCAGATAACACTCTTAATGAAAGGAAATAATATTTTTTTATTCCCAGATTAACACTTTTAAACTCTCATATTTATTAAGTAATTCTAATTACACGATTCGTACTGATATCAGAAGGGGTTTGTGTAGATATTACAGTAATTTTGATAGTTGAGATCATGGAGTCGATTGAAGCTAGACCACCATGGAAAACCTGGAAGCACTGGATGGCCATTTCATCCTATTTTGGGACTCCTCAGCAGTGCGTATCCACGATTCCGTCTCCTGAGATTAGAACTCAGAACCTATCGGTTTGGCGCGCGATCGTTCAACCTCTACACAACTGAGCCGGCACCCAACGGTGTTAATGTCCAACTTCAACCGATCCACGAAATTCACCGACACATCCACCAATGTCTTCAGTAAGTTACTATCTCACACCAGACCCGGTTAAACTCCACTAGTCACTGCTTCTCTCTAGAACTCCAGGAAATACCATGGTGGATGTGTCGCTCAACTTCATGGATTAGTTGAAGTTAGACATTAACACCGTTGGATGCTGTCCAGCTCAGTGGTCTAGAGGTTAGGCGTTCGCGCTCGAGACCGATAGGTTCTGGGTTCTAATCTCGCGAGGCGGGATCATGGATGAGCACTGCTAAGGAGTCCCAAAATAGGATGAAATGGCCATCCAGTGCTTCCAGATTTTCCATGGTGGTCTACCTTCAATCGACTCATGTTCTCAACCATTAAAATTTGTACAGAGTTAGAAAGTTGTAAGAATTCTTTTTATTTGGAGGAACGTTTTTAAGTGTACTTTCACAGCTAAAAGTACTATTCATCACTGATACCAGCTGGCGATTTTGTGAAAATCAACGGACACATGTAATATGTAAATTATGATAGATTTTGTTGAAGCTAAAATGTTTAGGCTAATAATTTTAGGAACAGTAATTAGTAAATTACATCTGAGCATGGATACAGTTTACGATCCTTCATAGTATGATATAAGCATCGACTGATACGAAAATGAAGAAAAATAAACATTAAGTTCAGTGTATTTAAATGATTTGTAAGGTTGAATATAAGCCAGCCAATCAATAATAACTAGAAATCAGTAGAGTAAAACATCATTCAGTAAGAATTGACAATTGATTTAGAAAAGCTAATAGACACAAACCTTATATCATGTTTTAAACTCGTATTTGAATCACAGAAGAATTATAGGTCCTATTGTTACCGATATGCCTCGCCCATAAGCATCACTTACAACTAAGTTTGGGAGTTAGAATCAATTTTCAGATATGCTACTCTAATGTAGTTGAGGGTGATAGCAGTCACTTCAAACTATTATTGGTTTGCATATCTATTAAGAACCTTGAAGTATTGCACCTGTTTCATTTAGCTGTGAAACTAATCAGCTATTGGAAGTGATACCTGGCAGCCAAAGTGGGTGTTGAAACCTGATTGCATGTTAAAATCCTTCCTCGCTCGTTATTCGTTCCTGACATAACTGAACTTCAGATCAAATACATACATGATAATCAAACCATATAACTATCGTAGTCAGTAAATGATCAGTATTCATTTAAATGACTTTTGTTATGGCACTCCAAATGTTAACGATCAGCTGAGTGACTGAATAAAATTATTAGAGCCATTCTTATATTTACTGTGAGAGATAATGAGCAGGACATTTTATAAAGCTGTTTTTTTAATTCTTACTCACCACCAGATGTCTAGACTTGCTGGTAATTTTTCTGATTACTATTCAATCAGCAAAATCTAAATATCTGGGTAAACATTGACTTTTCCGATAGATGGTGGACAAACATTACTAATAAGTGGCATCAAGACAGAAACTACGAGTTAGTGTCTTTGCTGTCCCAAACTAGACTAGTTTTAAAAAGCTGTCTCATCCCAAAAGCCCGTTATGTAATGTATTTTATTGCTGTTCAGCATATCTTGTCTGAATATTTTCTTCACAAATACTAATTATTGATCGCATACTGTAAACTTTTACGATGGATAAAACTCGTGAACGGAATCATGGAAAGCTTAGCATATAAAATAATCCTCATCTAATTTAGTTAAATAGTTTCCGGACATTAACTTAATTTAAAAATAGTTTTCGTCACTAACTGATAGCAACTAGAGAGGTGTTGGAAACCAAAAAACACAAGATAGCTATTTTATCCAATTGTTTAACCCATCAACAGACACAAATTTGCGCACTATCAACTTTAGCATATTCAGGTTTCATGACGATTAGATGACTTTACACCTCTGATTCATAATCCAGTTCGTTTTTAACTTCAGTTAATTTAGAATATAGCATGACGAAAATATAATGTCATTGGGAATATCCGTCTCATAGCATTATTGAAATTAGAACATATATAAGCAAACAATTTATATGCATATATGAAATTATCACAACACTGTCGAATTATTTGAACACTTCTTATCACGTAATTATATAATTATTATTCAGTGTTATTTCAGTTTCTACTTATTAAAGTCGTTGACCTACTTCCACTTATGAAACATTGATTCAAGCATTTATTATTCTTGACACAACTAGTTCACTTGTCATTACACAATCAATTTATGCGTTTTGCTTATGTTTATTTATGTGATCTATGCCTCAGTTATCACTGACTCATAAACTGCCTTGATTGGTTTAATAATTTCATTTGCTCATATAGATATTCTTGTATATTAAAGTAAAGCCTGATGAGGGTCTAATTAAAAACAATAATGTTCGCTTATGTATGTTGTTTTAATTAATGAGAGCTTCGGAATTTTTTATTTTGTTGAAATTCACTGGTTACGACTTCTGACTAGAACTTCAGGATTCATCTTGAAGATGATTAGGCTTTGACTATGAATGTAAACGAAAGTAACAGTAATCTTTTATAATTTGGTTGAAATTGAACAATGAGCAGTCTGAAAGTAAACTAGAAGTATTAGTTAAATTCATTGTAATATCCGACTAGGCATTTGATAATTGTACAAGGTGAATGGTTTTTGTACGAAATTATTTCTATGACATCGTTTGAATTGATAAGGGTTCGTAAGTTCCCACTGTTGATATTTAGGACTCCGTTTTATCATTCTCTGTTGGTTTAAATGAATTCTGAGAGTATACCTGCATATTTCAATTCACAAGTTCTAAGTAAATTCTGATTGTGGCTAGCACTGTAATCCAGGACTTTCATTTCGTTCTATTTAGGACTAATCAGATGGATGTACATTCATCTTGATGTTGATATTCATACTGAAACTGTATATAACTTCATCTACACTAAAACTAAAAACGCGTCAATGCATCTGCTCAGGATGCACATATTTCGACAGAGATTGATCAAATAAACTCTTGAATATCAAGAACAGCGGATTGTAGACCTTTATTAGCATCCTAACACCTGTTGAACATGTTATTTGCCATGTGGACTCAGGGGCTGAGTGGATAGCGTGTTTGGAATTGAAATACAAGGTACCAGTTTCAAGTCTCAGGTTAAACAACAACTCTGAGATGTAGGTACATACAGCTGATTAGTCCTAAAAAAGGACGAGAGGAGAGTCTTGGATTACCCTGTTAATTACAATCCAAAGATACTAATGATTTCAATCGATTTAGGAATTAAGTGAGTAATTTTCCCCATTATAAATTAAGGTAATTTAGTAACCATTGTTATTATATGACTTAGGGGTTCACTTACCTCGGAAGCCTCATCAGCCCTAGTAGGTCAGTGGCTGAGGGATAAATAAATATAGTTTGGTTATTTTCAACTTTTTGTATTTGTGAGGAAGAAAAGAAAAGGAAAGCATTGAGATGTTCATAAGTATTTCAGCTTTCTACGTCTTAAAACGTCAAAAAATTGAAATTCTAAGTACTAACTATTTTTCTCGTAACAATATTTACATATTTTACTTAACAATTTATTCCTTCTTAAATGGTTAAAATTAGATAATTTGTTATATGTGAACAGGGTAGAAATATTCTTGTTTGCTACGATATTCCATCATAATACGATCTGTGACTGAGACTTTACCACAACTAAAGTAAATATTCGATCGATTAGCTATACATAGACCGGATCACGTAATTCCAAATACACGATTTAAGACTAAAAATAATGAACAAGGTTATATTATTATATTATTTAACACAGTTGTAGACAGTCTACATTCAATATCTAGAGTGGGAACCAATTAGAGGAAGGAAATCGCATATTTAATGGCTGGCAAGCTGAGAGTCTGTCGATTCACGTCCAGAGACTAATCACAACTTACACTAGATGCACATCACATTAATTACATGAAAGCATGTTTATTGTGCTTTCCAACCATCACCAGACACTTTGATTATCGACAGATTCAACTGTGAACCATCTCAAGAAAGAATTGTTTTATGTGCAGAAGTGAGAACATATGCCTTTGACGACTAGTAAAGTTACCGTATAGTGAACGAAAGTCAGCTCTTAAGACGGTCGAAGAACAACTAATAATTTTCCAATACTGAATGAAATAATGCGGTAAATTGTTTTTGTGAGAATTAATATTTGCTTTTTGTATCTTCACCTACAAATGGGATTCATGTTTATTAGAACAACAGACGTTAGTTTTAAGTGACCATATTTTAGTGATCAAAGTATGTTATAGAGCTAGTCATTCACTGAAATACGTGTTGGAAAAGAAGAGGAATACTGACAGTTATTCATACTATACTATCTTGGCATTTGGAATAACAGAATAGTCGAATAAAAAGTTACTATTTAAGTAACTAATATGAATTAAAATAACAAATTTCATTACCATGAATAAATTGGTGATATATTATTAGTAATTTTATTGAAGAATCTAAATTCGTTTGATAAACATGAACTTTGTCTCGTTAAGTAATGGTTCAACATAAGACGCTAAATGGTTTTGTCAAATAGCGGGAAAAATATGGATTGTAAAGTAATTAAGACAATTCCATTGATCCGTCACTTATACCTAAGTTTTGAATGTTGCTATGATTTCTGGAGTTTTTTTCGCTAACTTGTTATCCAACGATATTATTGCATGCGTTCGCACAGTGATGTACCCACGTGTACTTTCATTTGTTCTTTTCTTTCACATTTATATTTATTTATTTATTTAGGGAAAGGAAACCTGGAATATTATAAATCAGACAAACTACTCAGATAGTTCTCAATCTTTAGATGAAAGTGAATTACAATCGTTGACTTATCTGATAAATGAAAAAAATTATGAAGACAATAATTTATTAAGGTTTAAAAATCATTTCCATCCACAATTGCAACATTTGATGAAATCGCCAGTTAAACCATCTTTAGTATCTGATAAAAACCCAACAACTGAGGCAGTATTATCTAAATCAGGATCAGTACAGGACGATTTAGTTCCACAATCAATATATATGACACATTGTATGAAACAACGTCTACGGACTGATACTAACTCATCCTTGTCATCATCAGTATTATCATCATTATCAGCTGAAATGTCTGGATCAGAGATCAACCATGACTGTATGTTGTCAATTAATACAAACAACCACTTATCAAACCTTCGTTTAACTAGACAAATGAACAAAAACATCTTGTAGCATGCAATTTTGTTCATGATATATTCTGGTTAGTTAGTGAGATAAGCGTAACGTTGAATACTCTGTACAGACTACATTTATTTATCGTATACTTAACTATTTTTTTTGCTCATTTTTGATCTAAAACAAAAAGTAATTGTTTTGCAGTGAAGTTACTCGTTAATGTTTTGGTTGTTGATTTTAAAATAGTTTTGTACAGTTTGTACAATATTATTTTATGGGATTGGCTGAACATTGCACTAGGAAAGACTGGGAAACTATTAAGTAAAAGGATTACACTTCCCGCATGCATTTAGAATTATTACTGACCAGTAGGCTGCTGATCGACTTTTTGTCGGAGGGCGTAAGCTCAGAAGTCAAATATAAAGATATTTGTGATGGTGTATTTCGGATTACAAACATATTTGAAGACGATAGCTGAACAAGTGAATGAACATGTAATTGGAAATAGGGAGGAATTCAGTTGGTAGATAGGTGAACATACGAATGTATATTTCTCAATGGTTTCGTTAGATGGTTAGGTTTAGATAAAATTAGGTTTCTGCATTGTACGTAGTTATTACCTACAGCTGAACTTCTTGAGTAAGTCCTTATACTGTCTGTTGTGACTTTAAGCCCTTCTAATTACCAGGTGATTTATTCGTCAATCGAAATACGACTAATACAATCTTAGTACTGTCCCAAACCAATGATGTTCGACCGGTATGAGCAGCCTAGAGTCCTTATTGGTCCTATGTCTCTCTAGTCCTTCCAGTTGAGTCTAGAACACCAATACCAGTTTCACTATGCAAATCATTTATTTCAAACATTTCTGGTTTATATACAAGCCAAACGGACCACATCACACCATAAAATAGGAAATAACATTTGTACAAGATCAAGCCAAAAAGTGGCTGTGAACGTGGGAGACTGGGATTGATAAACTGAGTATAATTTAAGAATAGTATATCGCATCATAATAGTCTATAGGTCAAAATAAAGTTTATAGTAAGAGGGATATAGATATACATGACCTAGTTACTGAATAGTTACATAATAAGTATATATATAATATTAGTCCACTAATAATTCTCAGAGGTTACCGGTGACTTATTCTTCATTACGATATAACACTGTCTCACAGTCTTAACAGAACTATCGTCAAAACATGTGACTATGTATAAAGCTAACAATTATGATCTGTTTCTACAATGTAAATTCATACAATTAGTAAAAAAACACAAAGCAGTAGTTAGTGCCAAAGAGAACAATGAATACAAGCATATCGAACAGTAGAAGGAAAAAATCAAAATAAATTAATAACAAGGGTTAGTCATGCCTATATAACTGGTGCAATTTCATGATGGTTAGTTAAATGAAGGGAGTCAGAGTAATAACCAATTTGGGATTAAATGAGTCTTAAGTGAGGAACGTTTAACTAAAATATTATTGGTTGATTCACTCTTATTAATAGAGACTAACATACACGACAAATCGAACGAATAGTCGCCGTATCCTTACTAAATTTGAGATTTGCCCGAATTCTAGTGGTCAGACGTGAATCATTGATTCAAACAAATTAGAAGTCAAGAGCCAACACCAATGATATTGGGTTGTCACAGCAAAATAACACAAGGTAATTTCAGCTGAAAATGTGGGTAATCAGATTTCTACATGGTGATCTGAAAGTGATATTTGGATATTTACTTTCAATGTAAAACCCTTAGATTCCAATGAGACACACCAGCTAAATATACACATCAGATATCGTCGCTACTTTGGTAATCCGCAGCCCATTCGAGGCACAGGTTGGTGAGTACAGCAATGTTGTCTAATCAAGAATAAAAACAAGTAAACGTCTCCCGCTTTATCATAGCCATCTTTTTCTTTATCAGTTATTTACTAGGTATGTAGGAATTATAACATAATGAATGGTGGTCAGGTTTTGTCACACCACGTTCTTCACAATAGTCAGCACAAATGAAGCTGTTAGATTGTTCCGTCATCTTATAGCTGACAAAAGATTTCATAACCATGGTGTCATGAACAACAGTTGGAAAACATTTCCTCAATACCCAACTGTGTGGTGATCCGGTAACAGGAACTTTTTACAAGGTGAGAGACTTCACTGACCAAGTGGCTGTTGATGAATATCTCTTTGAACAAAATTCCTCTCCAAACTGCTATGGCATATTTAAAAGGTTTTTCATTTCAGGATAATGCTTGTGAGCTTTGTCTTCTGCAGATCGGAATACTACAGATAATCAGAGCTTCAATATGGATAATAAATAATATCACGGTGACACCACAAATCAGAGATCAATAAAGTGGAGTTTCCTGGATCGTACGACTATAATGATCAACCAATTACCACAGAATTTTCCCAAAGAATTTTCCATGAGAATAAAACCTTGACAGCGAAAAGTCAGTTTTAGGTTAGTGATACTGTCACTAAACCTGTGTAAGAACTTCCAAAAAGCCAGGAACTCTATTAGCGACAAAGCGCTTATATATATAAACCTAATGGTCTGTACCTGTTAACGACAGTTGTAGCAAGTAGCAGTGGCTGTTTACTGTATATATTTGATATCACGAGAAGCGTACACTGTTTCGCCGTTACTGACTAAGAAGTGAGCTCTATATTAGCATCGAATGGCCGACAAACAAATACTAGTGTACAAAACAATAGGACGTTTGTTAAAAGCCTTCTTTAGAAGTATCTAGGGGTGCTAATAACAGGGGCGTTTGGCTTCACTTTCTGGTATCCGAATAATTGTTCTGGGACTCCAGGAAGCCTTAACATAGAAGGTCCGTAACGATTTTCCATCCCATAATTCTCCTAAAAAATCAATATCTTGAACGATTTGTGATTACATACATAAATTTTCTATTCAGTTGAGAAATTCCTTCAAATTTTATCTTTTAATTGGTTTGGAAGCGCAAAGCTGTTGAGTATTTGTCCCTCAAGACATTCGAGTTTAGAATTCTGCATCTTATAATCTGGGAGGTTGAAGATAAAGATATTTTTGGTCGTAAGATACAATATACTCCTGAGATGGCCTAATTGACTAAATAGGGAGTGTAAACAATCAAAACTATTATCCAGTCGTTGTTTGTTTATATGGATTGATTTAGTGGTACTGAGTGTCAAGCCATCCAAAAATGAGTTTGCCAGGTGGCCACTTACAACCTGTTCATCTTCAAGTAGTCGGAACAAGGAAGACTTACTGGTCAAATAAGTACTGGCGAAAAACAATTATCGTCACTTAAGAACATGTAAAATTACCATTATGGTGCCGGAAGTTTCGAAATCCACTAGTTTCATAATGCTGTAATGCGGCTGCTACCGATAATGATGTGTTTGTTACAACTAACTAACCTTTGAAAGGCGGATATTCAAGAGTCAGTAAGATAACACTAAACACCAGTAAAATTATTCAGCCATTCTCTAGACGACCCAGCTATTGAAGGATAGTAATCAAATGTTAATTTTTTATATTATTTCATGATGATCTCTTACAAAGAACGTGGCTTAATTAGCTGAAAGTCTGGTTATAATCTATGTTACTGTGATGTTGGTGCTGATGACTAATTTCTTTTCGCATTATTTCACACCTAATTAGAATTATAAAATCAATACTTTTGCTGCTTTCTACCTAACCTGAATACTTGTCTAATCTTGACTACTATATTATTAATTGGATAGCTTTGAGGAGCAATTAACACCATCTTAGGCTAAAGTCCGCATGCAGGAAAGTCCCTGAAGACTACATAAAGGGGTTCGATATCTGGCGCATGACAAGCAAAAACATTGATTCGTTTCCTCAAATTCGTTGGCAAGGATCCATATTGATTGCTCAAAAACCTCGCTTCCCAAACAGTCCAATTTCATTGCCATATGAAACTATTCAGTAGTTACTGCATGATAATTTGCAATGCACCAGTTTTGAATCCGATGAAAGATCTAACTTCCACAAAGTGTTGGTGTACAAGGGTCAGAAATTCAGACATTTCAATCGTGAACTACAATATGCAATTTCATAGACCAGCTACAAATTGAATCTCGTGACTTTCTGGTTGCTGAAATGATGCCAATTCCTTATTTCTCAGAGGCTGAACATACCAAAAACTCAGACCAGTTAATCAGATGGAAGTAGACCCTAACAAAAGATATTGTGAATCTGCCCAAGAGGGAATTGTTGGTAAGACAAAGATAGGATTAAATCAAATCTCATACAAAATTACGTTGGAGCCAATTATGCCGGTCAATTTTTAATCTATCGGTATTAGTGGATAAGTGGGGAACCCTATAGAATCCTCTTGCGTAAAAACTATAAATATACTAGTATTTTTCCTATTGTACCAAACTAGTGAACTTGTTTTGTTTTGGAAAATAATTACGTTCCCGTACAAACAGTGTTCTAATCTGGGTACCAGTTGAGTGAAGTGTCTAAAGAACGCCAGGAGTTAGAAAAAAACTTAGCCAAGTAAGGAGGACTTAACGGTAATAGTGATATTTTAAAAAGAAAAAGATCTGATAATTTGAGATCATCAGTGTAGAGAAGAGGTGTATCGTCTTTTATGTAGTTACATGAATCATTAGAAGATATTGTAGAGAATACTAGAACTAGCACGCCAAGCTGAGTGATGAAATTAGTTATAGGAATCGGTTTTAAAGCTCGTGAGATTGTTTCTACTCCGCGCACCCATATTTTATAGGAAAAATTGAGCTAGCATAAGAATGTAGTTTGCAATCATAAGATTATATTCTCATGAACAATAGACCATGAGGGACTGTATCAAGTGCTTTCCACAAGTCGAATCTTAACACAAAATGATGGACGTGTGATCTTTAAGTTTAGTAATTTTATCAAAGAGTTCAAGGTAACAGGTCATATATGATCGAGATTTTAGGGAACCATTATGAGCAGCAGAGATATACTTTCCAGCTAGAGCGTCAGACAACAGGTCACTACTGTTATTTCGAGAACTCGTGAGGTGACATTAAAATTTGGCAGGGTATCAGTTAAACATCTCTGATTTAGAACCGGAAAGAGATATGCTTAGCTCTCTATGTATCCGGATGATGATCATAAGCGATGGACAAGTTGGAAGGTGTGAGCAATAAATGTGCGAATAAACGATCGTAGTGTGTTGTTGGTTCTCGGGCTACCATAAAATTTTGGTGGTTTTAAAGGACTACTAATAAGTTTAAGGTTCAGATTTTGCAGTACAAATTTTTTGAATCGTATGTCTGAGATTCGGGATGTTGAGATGAAATACCAAGAGTATGACATTTGAAAAGGCAGAACTCAAAAAATGGCCTTTCTATCATATGTGTTAACACCTCCAGAAATGTTAAAGGGAATGATGAGTTTGAATCAATTAATAGTTTTGTTGAACAGTCAACAAATAGATCTAGCATTATTATCACTAGTTAAAGCATAATACCGCTCTCTAGCGATACGCGTGATTTCAGTGGTTCGGAAGTTATCGTGTATATAAGGGATGGTTGCTAGGGCTGAAAGTTGTCAGAATTTGGGAACAGTGAGTTGAGTCATAGTAGCTTGATTCTTGTCGGTTTATTTATGAATGACTTATGTTAAGGCCTGGGGAAGCACCATTGCGCAGCTTGATTAAAGCAGTATTTGAAAGTTTTGTGATATACCATAGGATCTGAGTTCAAGTCATCACCTAAAAAGAAGATTGCTCCCTAGTTAATTCTGTTCGTTGGTCATGAGCGTTATATTCAATTCGTCTTCTTGAAATTTTTTTGATGGGAACCGAGTCAGTTATGCTTATCTCGTAAGATTCCTCACATTGAAGCCCTAAAGAGATCGCTTAGGCAGTCTTACGAGCACAGTAAACTTATCATCTGAAATCATAAAATCGTTTGAAAACCTTAAGATGAACTAAACGCTCATGCGCTACTAGCTCCCTAAATCATTAAAACACACTAGGTACTTAGAACCGAAGTTTAGTACTACCATTCAAGCGGTGCAGAAAAGTAACTGAAAGTAAATTTGCAACTACTTGCCTTTTTCTCTGAAAGACTGGTTCCAAGTCAAACTGGGCCTTTGAAAGAAAATCGATATCCGTCTACCTTGATACCAAACACTTTGTGGTATTTATAGGTCATGAACCTCCAAAGCCTTCACAGTTAACCAAGATAGATATAACCCGGTCAGAATTTGCTAGCTTGAATTCACATAACCATTAACTTTGGACACTCAATATACAAAGGAAAATAACGGCTACGTAGCGGACGCGCTGTCCAGGACAACTATAAAGGCTGACATCAGCTAATATCGACCACCATAAATTAGCAGCATTACTAAAGGCAGATGTGGGGCCATTAAAACTAAGATGGTGCAACATAACACATTTAAAATTAAAAGACGTTAGGGTGACACGTGATTTTTTACCAGGTCCGCTAAGACCGTTTATCCTCAAGCTAATGAAAAGTAGAATTCTCAATACCGAACATAATATTTTGCATCACAGAATAAAAGTCACTGGTAAGCTAATCAGTCAACAGAACCTTAACTAAGATGTTCGTCGTTTGACATCAACGTGCACCAAATGCCAAAAAGCCAAGGTAAATCATCACGCCAGTTGCTTATTTGGTCTTTTCCACCATCCTAACTCAAGATTTGAGCATGCGCACAACGACACCGTTGGACCAATACTCCTTTTTAAGAGGTTTCAGTTATATTCTGAATTGCATTGCAGATTTGTTCGATGGCCTGTCGTGGCGCCACTAGTAAAAATCCTAGCTGAAACAGTGACCAGGGCTGTAGTTGGAAGTTGAGTTTCTCGTTAGCTAGTTCTAAGAACTGCCATGACTGACAAAGAAAGATATTTTGAGAGTTTTCCTTTTCAACGACTCACGGAACTTCTTGGGATCAAATGGATCCACACAACATCCTATCACTATATTTCTCACGGCATAATAGAATGTTTATATTGTGCACTCAAAGCCGCCCTCACTCCTGTGTTCGACAACAATGATTTGGCTACTAAGCCCCACTTGATTATCACAGGCTCAAGATTATCATCGAGCAAGTCACCAGACACCGTGTGAGGCAATCAATTTGTGGAGCCATTTTGTGTTTACCAGGAGAAATTTTTGTTACAGTCAGAAGTGTTGCGTTAGATAGAACCGACCATGTTCAACGTCTAAGGTAGTACGCAGAAAATATGAAAATAACATTTGTGAGACAAAATGCATGTGCGAACGCTATACTGCAACTGACGAACAATACTCACTTATTTGTCAGGAGAGATAATCCATAGCGGCCGTTACCTAGATACCTAAACACGATGATCCGTATAGAGTCAACGATGAAGACGACAAAGCCCTTAGAACCTGAAAACATGGGAAATAGAACGTCATTAGCATCAACAGGGTTAACCCTGGCTTCATATTCGTGAACACAGTTGATATCGACAACATAACAACCGCTAAGATAACCCGTACAGCAAGTTGAACCATCTGCAACGCCCATTTCAATGCCTGCTACCGAGTTGGAAAGAGCAACTAAACCTGGTGGAAATATCCATTGTTCGAAAAGGTTCCAGGAGACTGGTGCGATCACATAGCATGCATGATCTTCACACAAAACACTAACACGTGATTTTATTATTCTCATAAAGCTCGAAGAGATAACCATCAACTTCATAATTCACGTTTACTTTGATAGTGAATATGAAAGCTCAGAGAAACCTGTCTCTATGTTCCTTTCTTTTCTCATACGACAAGTTCTACTTGTCTTATTTCCTAACTTGCAGAACTGTGAACATTTTTATTTTGTTGATTTTGGTATTGTTTGTTATTACACCAAATTTCTCACCGTATTACTCATGAAGCTGTTATACGCACGCATCACTAATCTCGCACCACGTTGAACGTATCATCTTACTTGATATCATCATTCGTAAGTATGCTGTTTTAATAGTCTACCTTACATCCCTAATACTGGTATTATTCACGAATGCCTTGTTCGTACATAAGTGTTATGAAGAAACCAGTTCGGGTTTCTCTAGAAAAGCAATGTAATATCCCGAACCTTCCATGACACTAAGTCACACTTTTTTATATGCCTTCAAGCTGATATACAGAAAACCTTACTGTTTTTGCTTACTACCATTACCTGATGGGTATTGCAAACATGTCACCAATAATATTGTCATTTACGATAAATATATTACTCTGTCATAAACAATGGATGCCCAAAAGAGATTTTACCATCTGTCTTTTTCTGACTGATATTCAATAAGTATTAAAGTACAAAAATCATCATTTATATCTGCATTTTAAGAAAAGGGCTGTTGTAATGGCTTTTTATTGTGTCTTGTGTTATTGTACACTTTTTGTTTGTATCCACAGTGAAGGACCAAGAGTGTTTAGATAATTAAAACTGAACCTTTGGCTCGCTTCCGCGCTGCGATCAAATTCCTGTTCTGCATGAAAGTACAAAAACGTAGCCCTTGATCACACTATGTGTTGGCACTCGTCATTGTAAACATATATTCTCTCTTTGTCATCCTCTGAATAAGGATATACTTGTGGTAAAGGATTATCGTGTTGCACTCAACTCATTCACAGACGAGGCACACAAAAGCCGAAATCGACGGGGAGATGCTCAAAAAATGTGTACTGTATACCAGATGTTTAGATCCGTAGCATCACTCATATTTACTAAACCACCTCTAACAGAATTCACTGAAGTGCTCTGCAATTAAAGATGCAGTAAGAGGTGGATTAACTTCGCTAAACATTACCCATAAGTAAAAAGATGCTCTAATACAGATTTAAATCGTTCATCCGATTCCATCTATAGTGGTAGTTTGTCCATAATAATTTACAACTGCGGTATTTGGCGATAAAAGTTGTTCGGCAAAAGTCCAGCGCATTGGTTGGTGATCGGCTGATGAACGTGGTACATGTTTCTACGAAACTCCCCATACTAGTTGGCAGATCAGGTAATGAGTCTGAAGAAATATGAAGAATATAAAATGCATTTTATTTTCCGGACAGATATTCATGACCAATTTCATAAAAAGCGGGAATCACTTTTCCTCTCCGATTCACAGATTTCTTAGAATGTAAGTATCATTAGCAAGTTTTGATTTGATGATTTTGAATAAATTGAGCATTGGGTGGATTGTTATAAATAAATCATATATTTTTAGTATCAAATGAGTAGAAAAATTAGGTTTTCTGACGTTTCGTGACTCAGTGTAATCCACTTCTTGAGAGAATAAACAACCAATTTAACATTAATCCAAGTTTTGGATTAATATTGATTTGGTTGTTTATTCTCTGAAGAAATGGCTAACACTGAGTCACGAAACGTTCGGAAAATCATAGGATGTAAGTTGGAGTTATTACACTTTAAAGTGAATAAACTAATGATTTAATTTCATTATCGTACAGCTGCTATCCAGACATCTTGCCGTAGTCTTGCCACAAAACATGAATTTAAGGCATGAGGTTTAGTTGTATTGGCACTTAACCACATGATCTCTGAAGCTGAGAGTATAATTACTGAGATTAACACTAAACACGTAGCACTAGGAAAAGGCCAACAATAGTGAATGTAGGAAAATTCAATCGAAACAGCATGGTATAGCGCGGTCATACTTCATAGCCTCTTGCCCTTTGTATCAAATACATTAATGTCCTCCTGATGTGAACCGCAAAACAAGAAGCCTTAACAAATTACGGAAGCTATTTTTGGGGACGTTAATTCATTTAATTCAAAGCTTGTAAAACTGTAACATTTACTTTTGCCCCTAGCCTATTCTACAGATCATAAGCTTTCGTTTGATGTATAATTCATTACCATAGCATTTTCTGTTGTAAAGCTATTGTCATTTAGACGTAATCTTTTGTACCCTATTTTCTACTATAATCCCCCAGTTTTGGACATAATTGTATTTTCCTAATTATTGTACGTTGTGGTCAGCCTATTCATCTATTTATTCATGTAACCTTTCACCCTAATCTGAATTGGGAATTCGAGTGCTAGATCGGGGTTGGAATAAAGTGATTAGCGTTCCAGCTGTCTTTGTCTTCTCTCTCTCTCTCGCGTGCTTGCCAGCCAATCAGGGATAGAATAGTTTTCGTCTCTCTACCCCCACTTCGAACTCATGCATATTAGCCTCAAAGGTTAAGCCAGTCAGCCTACCGGGTCAAGGTCTTAATCTACATTACACAGGTCATACTCGGCACAAAGTGGGTAGAAAGATTCAAGGACGTAACACCTCCCAGCTCAAATATGTTGTTCAGAAATGCTAGACATCATTTTGCTGACCATCACGATAAGATTAGTTAGTGTAGACAATGATGCTGCTTCTACATAAGATCTCATAGATTAGATAGTCACATCAAAAGATACCTCCACTTTATATTAAACGTTGGGAAGCTTTGTGTGTCTGAAAATGTAACCTCGCGTTCCGCTGCGTGCTGTCCCACGACCTAAATAAAGACCTGTTCGCTACTAATCTGGTTTATTATTTGGATAGAACGAGGGGTACCCACAGGCACGAAAACTCCATTACAATGAAGTGCGATTTGCTTTTCCTGAATCCATTTCATTTCACAAAAGAGGTAAAAATAGAGCGAGAAAATTAAATTCGTGTTGCAAGCTTTCTGCAACGTGGAAGCTGCCTATCACAGTCACGACACCTATCCTAAACAACAAGTAAGGTCTAGACACCGGTTGTCACATTCATAACCGTATTTCATCATCTTTAGTTTAGTTATTACATGTGATGTAACTATAAATAGGTCGTAAACATGTGTAAGATCCATTTTGAAGATTTTGTGGTTGAAAATCCCTTTATGCATATATTTTCAACGTGTTTTTATTGGTAACTTTAGTTGTACATTTTGTCAGTTTCTTTGATGCCGTTTGAGATGGTAATATTTTATTATAGTTTTCTCATTTTTCTTTCGCCTTCAATGAGGATGGGTGTTTTTTCTTGAGCGGTGTTTATGTTGTTTTAGTTGATACTTAATCTCGAGCGCAGCCATACTGATTATTCCTCTATTTTTGTGTTGCCTGAGTTGACTGGGATAGCGCATTTTGATTATGAATTGAAGCACTTTTCCAGAAATGAAAACACTTTGCGTTATAAAGCAACTAAGTGTTATCTTTTGAACAGATTTTTACTTAATCTATCCAAAAGGATAGAATAACACTTATCTTTTGCCGCGCTCGATAATTTTTCTACATTCCTTATCAATTTGTCTATTTGTTGTAATTTAGATCGATTATTGAGGGAACAACCATTGGTTGAATAACTGAGCGGTAATGTTTGTTTAGGTAGTAGTGTTTCGTGCCTTAAGGTAACCCTCGTGCTATTGATAGAAGAAACCAGAGAAGTAGTGAATAGGTCTTTATTTCGATCTTCGCGCAGTCACAGTGGAGCGCGGGATTATCTGTTCAGACAAACAAAGGCTCTCAACATTCAATATAAGATAATAGGGAATATAACGCTTACAAAAATTAAGGAAGTGAATGAATACTTGAACAATACTGTTTTAGCATATGCTTGGTTGTTTGGGGTCAACTCTTAACCAACCAACCTGAGCTGTTACATTAGCTTCCCCCTAGAATCGACTTCCGTAGGAACGTCGGTTCGACTAACCTATCTATCGAAAACACCTTAGTTCTATTTCTCATCCCAAGGCGAAATTATCAACTCGCTCACTATTTGACTTACAATCAGTTACGACTAACGCTTTAAACGATAGTCCATGGATGTCTCTTCATTTACTAGCTTGTCATCTTATTTTGTAGCATGTGATTTTTTTTACAACTATCGCTGACGGTTTGCTGCGTGCTTTCAAGAGAAAGTGTGAGAATGTGGAATAAGAATATCTGAGGAAGTGCCGCGAGCGGGCTACCCAACACCATGTTGGTGAGGTACGATTTTTCCATGCTCAGACCGGCTATCAGGTGTTTACTCACCTGCCTCTTGAGTCGCCCTCAAGTAAAAAGTAAGGAAGAGTCTACTTCAAAGGTAATGGTGAAAATCAAGCAAACCTGAAGAACTGCTCCACTGCCTGCATAAAATAATAAGATACAAAATGGAAATACATAAATGCAATTGATAATTGTTCGGTTCATGTAAGTGCTTGGCCTTCAGAACGGATTGGTATTCTGGAAGGAAATAGACATAGTGTAGATATCTTGTGCACGAAGAACCATGAAAACAACAAAAAAACTCTTTTGTAATGCATATATGTAAAAGGGTGAACTTGCTAGAAGTTGGACTCTTTAACAAAATCGATCAAATGCATGACCTTGAGCCAGTGATGACCGCCTTTTACAACTAGGTGCGTAGCCAAGGGTGCATCAGAGTAATCCACAAAACGGAAACGAATATACGATTAAGAAGCAAAAAAAAATTGTGTGGAGTATGCGGATCAAGTACAGTTATGTCAAATACCCTTTTCTGGTTTGATTTAGGTTTGCATGATATATTGAAGCAATATTTCGTCAATTCATCCAAGTAACGAATTGGTTTGCACCTCAGAAGTGTGTAAGTCCTCTTACTCATTAGTATTATGAATGATTAGTCGATAAAAGGAAAAATTGCAGTCATTCCCCCGTGGTTTGATGTGGTCTAATGGCTAGGCACACGGTCCAGCATTCAGGAGGGCAGAGGTTCGAGTGCGTGGGGCCTGCATTTTTGTTCACCAAAACCCTCTTCAATACGACGTTTGTTGGCCATAAGTTGCTCAGATATGAGAGAAAGATATCAAGAGGACGGATTGATATGTCAAAGTGCCATATTGGAACAGTACAAGTTCTTTGTTTGTATTAATAATAATACTATAGAAAAATGTATACAGATATATAAGAAGTACAACCAACATAGTTAATTAATCAGAAAAAGAAATTATAAAACTCGCCTGGGTTGCTTTTTGAGTTTGATTAAAATCCTCAGCCATCGTTTCGGAATACCTAGCTTATGTGTCCAGTATTTAAAAAAAATATTTAACATAACACTTATATATCAAAGGTAAAAGGTCTGGGGAGTTGTATGTGAGGCGGAATGAGGAAAAAAAAATTATTTTTAAGTAGATGCAGGGTCTGATTAGCTACGTGGTTAGATTTATCCTGCAGCCGAAACTGTCAACATCCTTGACTGACTAATCGGATGTGCCCAGCGAACCGTTTTAGTCATTTGTAAAGATTTATCATCTTTACATTTCGATTCCGTAATGGATTTGTCAGTTAAGCGATCTAACAACACGTATGGTGGTTCATGATCTAGATAAGCCGGCTTTAGCCTATCAATACTTACTGTGTCGATGTTTCCATGTTTTTCTATCACGAAATATTTAGATTTTCTTGAGACGACTTTGAAAGGACCTTCAAATGGAGGACTGAGTGGTGCTTTTATTTTGTCACATCTTATCCAGACGTGCGTGCAATTGCTTAGGTCTTTAGGTATATATACGGCGCGCGATTGTTCACGAGTATTAATCGGCTTAAGTTTAGACATGTGGTCCCGTAGTTGATCTACATAATTTTCTAAATTAAGTTTTTGACTGTTAGTATTAGGGTTAATAAATTCACCTGGTAGTCTCAGAGTTGTTCCGAAAACCAGTTCCACAGCTGAACACTGTGCGTCAGTTTTGACAGATGTTCGTATTCCCAACATAACTAACGGTAGGAATTCTGTCCACTGATTGGGGTTTGAGTGAGATATAAGGGCGGTTTTTAGCTGACGGTGAAAACGTTCTACCATCCCATTAGCCTGAGGATGATATGCAGTGCAGCGTATCCTATTGGAGCCTAGAAGTTTAGCCAAGTTATTAAATAGTTCGGATTCGAATTGCGCTCCTCTATCCGTCGTTATTGTTATGGGTGTACCAAAAATGGTTACCCAGTTCTACATGAAAACTTTGGCTACTGTTTCCGCTGTGATGTCCGTTATCGGGATGGCTATAGGGAATCTGGTAAATCGATCTATGCATGTAAAAAGATAATTAAAGCCGTTTGAACGTGGTAAAGGACCTACCAAGTCGATATGCACATGGGAAAAACGTGCATCTGGTTGCGAGAAAACACCTATGGATGGATTTGTGTGACGATTTATCTTTGATTGTTGACATGCTGAACCCTCTCTAACCCATTTGTGTACATCCTTCTGTAAATTCGGCCATATATATCTGGCATTGATTAGTTTTGTTGAAGCTTTTGCGCCAGGATGAGACAAAGAATGAAAGTTATTATATATCAACTTTCGCATACTTTTGGGAACGAAAGGTCGCGGCATTGCCTTGGTCGTGTCACAGTAGATTAGAATACCATCGAGAGGTGATGGGAACTGTTTTAAATTAAGACTTGAATTGTTTGTTCTAAGCAGGTTTTGTAATTCTAGATCCTGCTCTTGTTCGTTTCTCAACGTCTCGAAGTTTACTGTAGACTGCTGTAGCACGTTTATTTCTAGCCTAGATAAAGCATCTGCCGCCTGATTGTCCTGACCTTTGACATGTCGGATATCGCTTGTGAACTGTGATATATAGTCAACGTGTTGAACTTCTCGAGGTGAGTATTTATCAGCTCTCGCTTTTAGTGCATTCGTTAGTGGTTTGTGATCCGTAAAGACTATAAATTCCCTGCCTTCTAACATGTGTCGGAAGTGTTTAATGTGTAGCTGTAAATAATTCCCCAAAATCAATAGCTCATTAAGTGTTCGACATTGGATGCTGACCATGTTGTTTAAGTGGACTTGTTTAACTGAAGGCTTTCGGTCATGCATTCGTACCAGATCACGTTTCAACACGGCGTGGGACACAGCTCCTACGTTTCATTAGCCAGCTTATAGAAAAGGTCCTCGATATATTGGTAACGAATCAAATATATCTTTCCTGCCTCTTCTCGTCTGACTTCTGATTTCTATCTGACTGGGAACGATCGAATATAGAAAGTGCTACTGGTAGCTAGTTGTAAAACTAGAACATCCGTTGCATCATCATTGGTGAGACCGACGTGATCTGGTACACCAAGTCAATATACTGTGAGTCTGTTCCATTTTGGAATATTGTTATTGTTATTCTTTATTTGAATTTTATATATTGTGATATACTTTTTTTCGCGAATTTTTTTTTCCGGATATATTTTAATTAGACATTTTTCGTTATCTATATTACTATGACGGAACACTCACCCAAGGTTTTTAAGTTAAAGTCTATTCCCCCTATTTCGATTCAGTTAACGCCATTTTGGCCCGACAATATCGAGTCCTGGTTCTGCTATGCAGAAGCCGATTTTTGCATGCACGGAATCACGGACTCGCGCACACGTTTCCTCGCGGTAGTTAAGGCGTTACCGCGCGAGTTTAACAGGTACGTAACACCTAGTATGTTTACTAGTGATGTTCCCGAACCTTACGAAACGCTTAAACTATCGATTTTAAAACGCGGAGACCTAACTGATCGACAACGGTTAGACCAACTCCTTAACAATATCGACTTACAACATGGTTCTGCGACAGACATGTTGCTTAGAATGAGAGAAGTCATCGGCCAACGAACTTTCGATGATGGCCTATTTAGACAACTTTTCTTGTTTGAAGTAATGGATTGAGTGTTTTTCAATAGCTCTGTATTTTGATAGCTAGAGTTACTGGGGCATGTATCAAATGAGCTAGTGAAGTTGCTTGGGGAGTTTATCCAGGAGGAAAGGGTGAGAGTACTTTCTGATGCGAACTGTACGGGGAAAGCGAGTTTATGTTCCGCACTTGGTTTGAAATGACTAGGGCTATATGCTTCAACAGGGGTGCAACTAGGGGCCTTATTCCAAAAAAATCTGGTACATGTTGACTGTAAAGTGTACTGTTATTTGCAAGACAGTTTTGATGGTTAAGCTCGTAGCCTCTGTTATAACTATTTGCGCTAGTGCGAGCATGAGGGGGGTCTGATGCTCGTAACTGGAAGTTGTTACGACTGTTGTTATATATGGAGGCCGTCTTCATGTGGTGGGTTGATACTGGAAAGTTCTCGTTCTGAGAGTGGTTACAATTGTGATTCTGGGGAATGTACATAGGGTGTGGGGTGAGGAACCTGTAATTACCATGCTGATTAACGGTTTTAGGCTTAGGAAGGTGAGTGGAGTGATCAGTATTCTGATGGTTTTTGTGAGTGTGCGTGTAAAAAGGTTTGTTACGCTCAAGCGTACTGCCCATTGTGTGAGGTGTTGATGGCAAGTTACATGATATCAGCGGATAGAACCTATTCACTGTTGTTGGGATACCCACAGAACAGTTGGCCTCAATCTTACGTGTCCCCCTATTTCGTATTTTGGATTTTATCTCCCCAGTCTTTTTTGTCAGAGATGAAGGGTTTCTTTGTCTCTGTGAGATGAGCTTAGGTTCATTCGAATCCTCTTGTGGAGTATCTCTTGGGGAACCAATTTTTACATGAATATGTTTAGTTGGGTGTGTTTCGTTACACGGCCCACATTTTGGTATTATACTGAGCGAACACCCGGGATCAGAGATGCCGTCACGCCTTTTAGTGACAGATGGGGACCGTATCTTATTCAAAGATTTCAGATCTGCAGACTCATCTAGATCTACGGATGGACCAGTCGTTTGTGGTATAACATCATGCTTGTTATCCATGCGCTTTATATCTATCATTTTGTTGCACACTGTCTTTAGCTGGTTTTTTACTATCACTCTGTCATACGATTCTATTGCTTCACGTCTTCTTATACGACGTTGACACGGTGTTAGGTCAGGAATGACTTTAATGCTTTTGTATGGAACTAAAGAGCTGATATTTTTGCTCAAATCAATAAACTGTTTAGCATCGTTACAACAGCCAAACTTAAATAGTAGAGGGCAAGTCAATCTATCCGACTTTTTCTAAGGCGGATGACTTGGCAGTTGACCTTCAGCATATCGCATGCTTTAGGGCAGATGTCCCTCAACTTATTTGGGTGTATGCGATCAGGGAGATTGTAAACTACTGCATTGTGGGAAGACATCATTCTTTTCGTCACTTCTTCAGCCACAAAATCTAAAATACACTCAGCTTTAGTGAGTTGTTCGAGATTTTTCTCGGTATTAATACCCCATATGTGTGTGAGGGGTGCTAGTTGGTTAAGTCTACTGTAAATTTCGGCTAGGGAGTTTTGTAACTGACGAATGTCAGTACTATATCGATCAGCATTCTCGTATACGTGAGATACACTGTTAGACTCCTTGGTTTTTGGTATATTGGACCTAGGCCTAAGCAAAGCATGCGGTCTGGTAGACTGTGTTGACTTTTTGATGCACGTGGGCATTTCACTTTTTATGTCAACTAGTCTTACCGTTGGCATACGGCACGAAGAAATAGAGGGGTTGTTACTTGGAGAGTCAGGTAGTGTTAGTGACACTTGTGGGTAGGTAGAATGGGGTTCAAAGGAAAAATGCTTATCATTTTCAGGTACTGAGTCATCAGTCTTAGGAGTTACGGACTTTGACCTTTTAGTAGGCTTGAAAGCTGGTGAAATCTCTCTTTTACCCAAGTTATTTGACATATTTTGAAGCTGTATGAGTTAAAAACCTGTATAACAGATATATATGAGAATATAATTAATTCTACGTATTAACCGGGTTAATACTAGGATCAGGGACTATTAGTATATAACGTATTACAGATAAAAAGTGCTCAGTTATAATATAGGGAAGTACTGATCAGTGAAATCTCTATTAACTGGGCAAGTGTCGGTTAAAATTTATTAACCTAGAGTAAAGTGTGGGCGATAAACGCGACAGGATGATTATCTAAGGACAATACAGCCTACAAAAGAACAAGTCTAAGAAATTCTAAACCACGTGAAAAAAATGTTACCACTTTCAAATTTCGCGCCAAATTGTACCGATTAAGGACATTACTGCTGAAACCGTGGCCCGTGCTTTCGTCGAACGATGGGTAGCAAATTTCGGCTGCCCTTCAACCATCACTACAGACCGCGGACGCCAGTTCGAATCGGGACTTTTCCGTTGTCTGACCACACTATTAGGAATCACGCGCTTCCGAACGACCGCCTACCACTCACAAGCAAACGGGTTGGTAGAACGTTTTCATCGACAACTAAAAGCCTCATTATCAGCTTCAAACGTTTCACAGTGGACAGACGCTCTTCCACTCGTCTTGCTAGGTATCCGCAATGCAGTGAAAGCTGACATTGGATACACGGCATCTCAACTCGTTTACGGAACGACACTCCGACTCCCAGGAGAATTCGTGGATCCTTCAGCTTCTTCATTGAACATGGATCTAAACTCTTACACGAGTAGGCTTACAAACGCTATGCGTTCAGTTAAACCTGCTCACACTCGACCTCAATCAACTGATGTTTTCGTTCAACCCGAATTACGACATAGTACACACGTCTTCGTTCGTCGAGACTCACATCGACGACCCCTCGAATCAGCATACGAAGGACCCTTCAAAGTTCTTCAACGCGAACCTAAGTACTATGTAGTCGATAAGAACGGTACGAACGATAGCATCAGTATCGATCGACTCAAAGCTGCGTACCTAGAAGGAAACCCTAGCTACGTCGATTTTCCTTCGGTACAAGCAAACGACACAGCTACTACACTTGTAGTACCCTACACGACAACCGACACAAAACTTGATACTTCGCCAACGACAATAGATAAACCTAAAACAACGCGTTCTGGAAGACGAGTAAGATTTCCAGAACATCTTATCGAATATTGCACGTAGGACATAAGCTTTATCTTGAATTACACTTTCATAGTTTATTATGAATTTTTTTTTAATATGCTCATTTTTTTTTATTTATATAAAAAAAAACATTTTTATTTTTTTTGAGCGTATATATATATATTTTTATATATATATGAAAAAAAAAGAAAACCATTTTTTTTTCCGATCGCTTTCACGCTGTTTGTAAGTGTATTAGTTTATTCATATTTTTCCCGCTCATCTTGTGTCCCTACGCAAGTACGAGTGTATTTTTGACATGCACTCACACGTTTTATTTTTTCTCTTTTCCAGGACGGCTGGAAAAGAACGACGAAGTTTCGCAAGAAACCGGAATTTTTCATTGTACTATATTTCTTTATTGCTATTTTGTACATTTTGGTCCCTTAGTTTAAGGAAAGACGACCAGACGCTGCTAAACGAAGCAAGCTATCAGAAGAGTGTTTACCAACGACAAACTCGTTGAGTTTAAACTTCTGGCTGGTCACGTCTTAGGGGCATCACTACCTCACTAGGGTGGGAGTGATCTGTAGCTGTAAATAATTCCCCAAAATCAATAGCTCATTAAGTGTTCGACATTGGATGCTGACCATGTTGTTTAAGTGGACTTGTTTAACTGAAGGCTTTCGGTCATGCATTCGTACCAGATCACGTTTCAACACGGCGTGGGACACAGCTCCTACGTTTCATTAGCCAGCTTATAGAAAAGGTCCTCGATATATTGGTAACGAATCAAATATATCTTTCCTGCCTCTTCTCGTCTGACTTCTGATTTCTATCTGACTGGGAACGATCGAATATAGAAGGTGCTACTGGTTGTTAGTTGTAAAACTAGGACATCCGTTGCATCATCAAATGGTTAGGTAGATTGCAAGAAGTTCTCGCCCGAAGGTAGAATACCTTGTCTCTGCTGGAGCGAGTCTTTTTGAGAAGAAAGCAATTGGTTTCCAGGCGTTTTTAACCAGTTGGTTAAGGGTACCGCCTACTGCTTTATCTGAAGCATCCACCATCAAAGCAAGTGGGGAAAGAGAATTCGGATACATCAACGTAGTTGCTTGAGCTAATTTATCTTTAAGCTGTTTAATAGCTTCGACAGCGTCAGAAGACAGTTTGAATTCTTTTGGTTTTCCTTTTAGTGAATCTGTCAAAGGTTGCATTAATTGTGCACAACCTGGTATGAATCTGCGATAAAAGTTAATTAGACCTAGAAAACTTCTCAGTTGTGTTAGAGAACTAGGTATGGGGTATTGTTTAATGGTGTCTACTTCTTTTTTGATCGGTTTAATCCCTTCTGGGCTTATTGTGTGACCGAGAAATTCTAAAGTTTGAACACCGAAAACACACTTACTTTGATGTATGTTTATTCCATGTTCATCCAGTCTTTTTAACACTGTTTTTACATGCTGTTCGTGTGATTGCAAATCGGGGCTGGCAATTAACAAGTCGTCTATATACCCCTGCGCAAATGGCATATCTCGAAGTAGATTGTCTATGAATCTTTGAAATGTCTGTGCCGCATTTCTCAGGCCGAATGGCATGCGTACAAACTCGAATAAGCCAAAGGGTGTTGTAATAGCTGTCTTGGGGATATCTTTATCAGCCACTGGGATATTGTGATATGCCCTGACTAAGTCAATTTTAGTGAATATGTTCATACCCTGTAAACCGTTTGTGAAATCTTGGATATGCGGTATTGGGTACCTATCTGGTACGGTTTGACGGTTGAGGGCTCTGTAATCCCCGCACGGTCGCCAGTCACCTTCATTCTTCTTTGGGACCATATGCAAAGGGGATGCCCATTGACTATCAGAGGGACGGATAATACCCAGTTGTAGCATATAATCAAACTCGGCCCTAGCGATTTTGAGCTTATCTGGTGCTAGTCTCCTGGGTTTTGCAAAAACCGGTGCACCTTCGGTTTTGGTAGTGTGACTTACTTTTAGTTTGTCTTTAGAAGGCTGTGGGTTTGGTTTAGTTAAGTTTGAAAATTCCGCGAGTATATCTTGGAATTTCGCTGTTGTTACTGGAGGAGTTTGAATCAAGTTAAGAGAGCTGATGTGACTTTCTTTGCCTTTTGTGTAATACGAAGTTTCTTTTAGTGTTAATCGCCGTTTCTTGGTGTCAACTAGAAATTCGTATCTCTCTAGAAAGTCCATCCCCAGTATTGCCAGATCTATGTCGGCTACCGTGAAAACCCAAGGGAATTGCCTCCTGAACCCCAAATCTAGGGCTAAGTTTTTCTGCCCAAATGTCGCAATTTTAGTTTTATTTGCAGCTTGAAGTGTAATTGATGATGTTTCTCGACTAATCTCAGTTTTATTTTGAGGGATGATGCTAAGAGCAGCTCCAGTATCCACCAAGAAATTCAAGCCGGAGTTTCTATCTCCAACATAAAACAAGCGACTGTTTAGGCGCCCCTCCCCAGGTCGCGACGACTGGGGAGGGGTTACTCGTTTCCCGCTGTCTTAGAATTATGCTTAGGCCAGGCGCATGGTTGCATGCACTTGGTTGAGTTGACACTAAACTTCCAGTGGTACCAACAAAACCGCCCAGGTTGTCTGGACATTTGTGACCTGTTTTGTGACTTGGATCGTGGTCGTTGTGGTGACCTGCTCCTGTTTCTATGACCCATTTGCATTCTGGTGACAGCCTCAGTGAGACTCTTAACACTCGCAATGAGTCCTTCTACGACGGGGTCTTTTGCTGATTTTACTTTTTGTGTGTGATTTATTATGCCTGGTCCAGTTGGAGGACCTCTCTCCATTATTCTATCGGCTATGCGCGCTAAATGAGATAATGAGGTTTCAGGATCTTGTGCATCCAAACAGTGTTGGACGTAGCATGGGAGAGCTTGTATCCATCCTTGTTTTATGACTGCTTCACCCACTGTGTTATCACCCATTAACACTTGGAGGTGACGCAAAAACTGTGACGGCGACCGATCACCTAGTGTTTCACCTTGAAAAAGTCTTTGGATTCTTTGACTATCTGATAATGATAAACGGTTCATTATCTCTCGTTATAAGATGGTGTATGGTTGTGGTGATGGTGGATCTAAAATCAAGTCACGGACTTCTTTGGCGACTGAAGGAGGAAGGATAGAACACAAGTCTCTATAGCGAATCCCTTCAGATTTGATATTGTGTCTCGTGAAATAATGCTCTAGTTGAGCAAACCACAACTCAGGATCACTACGATCAAATTCTGGAAGTCGGGATTTCGTAGTCATAACAGTGTCTATCTCCACTGGTGACAAATCCTCCAGATTATGGGTTTCTATTGAGTGTGACATGAGGTATGTGACAAATATAGCAATAAAGTTAGCACGAAAAATGGTTACTATAACACGAATAACTTAAGATAATACGGAATAAACTAGTTATATACTCAACTTAGTTTACGGATAATCAGGTCTACTTTTACGATTAAGTAAAAAAAAAAATTAATAACAGAAATGAGGTTAAATTTGTGTTCAAAAAGGGCTCACCACTTTCGTGCCTTAAGGTAACCCTCGTGCTATTGATAGAAGAAACCAGAGAAGTAGTGAATAGGTCTTTATTTCGATCTTCGCGCAGTCACAGTGGAGCGCGGGATTATCTGTTCAGACAAACAAAGGCTCTCAACATTCAATATAAGATAATAGGGAATATAACGCTTACAAAAATTAAGGAAGTGAATGAATACTTGAACAATACTGTTTTAGCATATGCTTGGTTGTTTGGGGTCAACTCTTAACCAACCAACCTGAGCTGTTACAAGTGTACATTTGTATTTATAATGAAATTTTGAACCGTTGTTTCCCCAATCGCCTTGTTCTGATTTCAAAGGGGCGATAACAGGTGATTAAACTACTCAGACAGCCATTCTTCAGTCCAACCCTAGTTTGGATCTTAAAACATGAGCCCCAGATTTTTACGGTATACCCTACCCAGATGTGTTGATGAATTTACCCTACCGACATCCTCTTTAAATAGTCTACGTTAACGGGGTTAAAGTAAACCTGTCGAGGGGAAGCAAAGTTTATATGCACCCTTAGACTACGGTTAAGCCAAGTAAAAAAGTGCTTAGCCATCACAAATGTATGATAAAAGCATCACAACTATTACTGATCAACGTTGTTAGTGTGAATAACAAGTCTTTATATATGAATTATCAGGCCTTTCGTCAGGAACTGAGATTAACTGTGATCTAAGAATGGGTTTCTGATTAGTTTTTTCATAGACGTTACTTCTTTCGATAGGTGAATGACGGTAGAAAAATTTAAATCAGCTGATACTCCCTGTTTCTTCACGCTGCTTACCCGTTTGTCTACCCATATTCCTCTCATCATTCTACTTGAGATTTGGGGAGAGCCATAGTGATCTCAGTTCAGGGCATAGTTTACATTATCTTAGAAGTTACAGTATAGTATACGAAAAGGGCGACCTTATGGAGACTTTATATAGTGTATTGGTCTTGAGCCACGAGACTAGTGACCGTCGTTGTGGTTTGTAATAAGCAGAGTGATTTTATTCAAGGCTGTGTCGATGCCAATGTGCCAGCAACCGGTGAAATATAGGGTTCCTCAAAGAGTAAAAGACTTTCAAACAACGATCCCCACTAGGGCGCCTATGTATGTTTAAATCTAAGTTCCAGAAATGCTTCAAAACCTGGTCTTTCATTACTAGTGGTGCACCCATTTGAAATGCTGTAACGAATGTCAACATATCTTTATATTAGCTGGCTTTAAACCAGTTTTATAAATCATTCTGGACAAAGGGTAAATTTGAGGTTAGCGTTAAGTCCTAAGTATTTGACTGTTCTATCATTTTTATTGACTGAATGTTATACATACAATGTCCAGGTTTAAAGTGCAATGTAAAATAACAATTAACCTCGACCTATCGCTCTCCTAGGAGTCTCTGAACGTTTAGGTGGTGCAGGAAAAATCAAGGTAAGTTTGTTCCACCAATCATATCTTAAGATGTCAGGGCACTATGATTTTCGAAATAATCAGGGACTTCTGACTTTATCTGAGTATTCTCTTGAATTTCAGAACAGCACTTACAAAATTTATACCCAGTGACTGCAACCTACTGATCGCATACCTGTGACCCTACGTGGGGTGAGAAGTCGTTTTTGTTTGTTTTACCTATGGTTTCGATTTGAAACAATGTTATGAAAGTGAGTTGTTAGTCTGATGGACTACAACCAGTTATTAGAACATAATGGAGCCTAGCGATCAGTCTAGCAGACTCGTTAAATGAGAAAGAACAGCATTTTTCACTGTCTGCAACATGAAATTAGTAAGTAAACCTCGAGGACATTGGTTTTCCCGAACAATACATGTATAAAATGCACATGCCAAATTCGTTTGTCTTTTCAACCGGAAAAATCACAGGTTTATACACAAGGAGGCACTTAAAGTATAGTATTTAAAACACGTAACTCTTCATTCCAATACATGCTATCGATTCATGTGCAAACTGGTGAGCCCATTCGTATGTTTGTTAGACATCGCTTACACGAGTGCAGTTTCAGGTGCCCGGAGAAGGGCGAATGTTCGGTGAATGTTTGGACCAAACAAACAATACCTGAAGTCCATTATCAAATCACATTGTTATTTGTCCCGATGGACTGAATGGTTCTCAGGATATTTGATTAGAATCCCTACTATCAGATTCGTGTTTTACTGTTCGTAATCGCTTGAATGAAAAGTATAAAGCTTTTTAGCAACTTTGTCTCTCAGATTTCCGCAATCTTTTATCATAACGCTTTCATTGTATTTTTGGAAATAATTTATTTATGTCCATTTCGACTGACAATTTCACAACTTTTTACTTATCTATCTATATATACATACTGATCATACGTAGACTTATTCTTTGCTTTGTCATTAAATCTGTAGATAGCCATGGGTTTGTTTAGCATTTGTTTTAATTAAATGCAGTGTAAACGTAAAACTGGTCTGTATAGATTATGATATGTGCAATCATTTCTACAGTTTGCTGCATATAAAGTCTTCAGTTAAAAATCCATGACGCTTCTTGCTAGAAACCTTATGATTGTGGTCACGTCACAGTTCTTCCGCCATTCATCTTGGCAACCAATAAGATCCTTCTGCTAATAGAAGAGTGTGGGTTATTTCCAGCATCAACTCATAGCAGTATGGATGTCGTGTTCCGTTCTGCGGTTCGCCTTGCTGAGCGTGCAGTTTTGTTAAAGTTGTTGTTTGAAATGACCGGAAGTTGTTTTCTGCTTATTTCATTCCAAGTGAGCTGGATCTAATTCTCCATCCTTTTCACCATGCCCTAATATGCATGCAACCTAGAATTAACAGAACAATAAATATCTTTAAAACCTTCCAAACAACTTCGGAAACACGAGACCTACCTATAAACCATCAGCACCTGCTCTAACACAGTACACGATAGCTTTAAGGATGTGTTGTAACGCGGCTGAATATATGACTATCAAATAAAACATCTTCATGGGATAGGCTAAGTATCACACTGAAAATGTTTTTTTTTAAAATAACTCCAAACACTGAGTGAAAAAATGCACTGTATGGCGCATCATGTTTGCATGGCATGTGAAATACTTCTGCTCAACTTTACTTATAAGACAAACGCCGTTGAAGGTTGTATTAAACGTGATCATTTGCATTCTACCGTATAATTTCGTCGAGTCACACCAATTAAAAAACAGAAAACGAAAAGGACAAGTAATGCGTTACCTTCGAATGTTATTTAATCATAGATTAAGAACACAAACAGTCATGGATACTTTCAACTAATAGGATTGTGAAGATTACTAGTTACCAGTGTTATCAAAGGGTTTCGCCTTCAGTCACATCAGTCCTCTCCCATTTTCGTTTGCCTGATAACCCTTCACCAGAAAGTTGATATACACGCATAAAGAGGATTAACTCCAACTCACACGAAATGGTACAAGAGATATAAACATAGCGTTGATTAGCATACTTTGGCCAGCCGCAGCACCAAAAATCCAACTAAACTATATGCTAAGAAAACAACGCTGAAAGGAAGGCTTATAAAGGTGACATAGGTATTCGGAGTTCCACAACGCCTTTACGCGTAACAGCTGTATAATTGAAGTATAATAACCCAATCAGAAATAAAAACTGCCGATATGACGGGTATAGAAAGGCGCTGTTACTGTTGCGCAATCTGAGGCAGAACGTTGTGTGATATATGAAGCGATATATCTGATGAACTATAACCAGTGTGATATCTTAAGTCTATGAAGAAAATTAGAGGTCGAGTTGGACGACAAAATGTAGCTAGTAACAGTGGCTACATAAATTGAGTGAAATTCTGAAAAATTTAGGTAGGGATGAAAAGTATTTCCGATTTTCTATCTATTGGTTCATGTTTACACTGCGCGGGACAAATACAGTAAGCGTTACTCCGGACTGAAACGTTTTGTTCGGTCGGAGATATGCAGTGATGTGTTGTTTATCCCCAAAGGACAATTATTACGGCATATAAATGTAAGTTATCATGTAATTAGGTTTTACTGTGTCATGTGCTCCGGTTGGATAGTAGCATCATGTGTTAACACATGATACCCATTAGTTAATGGGTTTGCGTCAGGCTAGATATAGACCAGTGTTTGTACGTCGATAAAATATCGTAAATTAGTGCAGGTGTAGCTTAGTAGCCAAAAATTAATTTAGAGATTACCTGGGCTGGATACTGGATGGGCTACCTATCTATATTTAATTCTGATGCCTAGCTATCTATGTAAATCTTTCTCTTAAAGTTAAGTTTGCTAGGAGCGGTCAGTCAATCATAAGTACGAAATAAGAGTAACTTAACGGGTGGTAATATGCCGTATTAAAAAGTGTTTGGTCTAGACCCATGCGTTCGTTCTGAGTGGTAACTACGAAATGAACCATTGATAACAACTGGAGTTATCTATTGGGTCTGTTTGTAACGCCGATTAGAAATTTTAGAAAGTGTCTTCTTCATTATTGTGAGAGAAAACAAAAGATGCTACCATTGGAAGAATCTAGTCTTCTGAACGACAAATCGGGTATTTAGTACGTCGTTATAGCCGTCCATCTGTAAAAACGGACTAAGATCGATAGTCAACAATATAAACTCATAACCTTGGTTTTCGTTTCGAAATCAATATATATATATAAACTTTGACCTTTGTGTTCCAGTTTCACTTATTGTATTGTTTGTCTTAGTAGTACAATTAAGTTGCTGTTATGATGGGATGATCCAGACTTTCAATGTATGATATTGGCAAAAATGTAAAACGAAAAACTTCATGATTAGGTTTCCATAGACTTTAAGTAGAATATTGTGATCTTGATGCCTGTTAATTTTCATTAGCACGGTTTGTATCAATTCTTATAATCTTTTTCATATAACCTTGGGTGCTTAACACAGCATTCGCAAACATCTGTTTTATTTAACGACAATGGTTAGTAGAAAAAGCCAAGATAAATATGCGCTACGCGAATCAGAGAATGATATTTTGAAGAGATAAATCAAGGTGATGTGGTATAATCAAGTAAATAAATGAATGGTAGTAATTGGGGAACTTCAACAATTGACGTGGTTAGGACTTGCGTTACATATAATCTCAGTGGGCGATATCGTATGATATAGGAGTAGGCTGCAAGGAAGCCAGGGTCGGTCAGACGAGAAGTGGTATCAGTTCATGAAATCATTGACAAGTGGACTATGTAGTTGGGATTGACCTTATTTTCGTATCCAGTGGTTGGGGACTTTAAATGACATTGTGCAGGTTCATTCACTCTTTCTTTCCCTAAAACCTGAGTCCCGAGACCTTATACTTCTTTAAAAAAAATCTTTTTCGATATTTAATATTTTGTACTACTGCTACTACTTCTACGACTGATGCTGTTACTTATCCCACTACTCAGTGTGTTGATGTGGTATGGTTATTTAAACTGATACGTATGTGATACGTTTGTGTCAGGTTTACGTTCAATATGGTTAACTGTTATAAATTGCAAACCTCCACTTTTTCTAATCAATCCCAACGTTGGAAAACGAAGTAAAATGTTTAATTGATTAACCATCAAGTAGCAACTAATATCGTATTTGTCTAGTCCTTTTAAAGCTGATTGAGTTCTATACATAAAGATGTAACGTCGCCACTAGTTTCAGCAATTGGCATCTCATGCGCCGTGTTGATATTTTAGATGCTTGGAGGCAGTCTGCAGGGAACGTTGAACCTAGGTTTTATGCTGTTTGACACTCACCAGCAAAATCAATAGTCTAATTTTCTTGAATCCTTCAACCAACTCCATTTACCTGAATATTACGGGTACAACTTGTTTACAAGTGTCCAGTAACACAAAACCTAAATCAGGGGTTAACTGTTCACTAGCACTGCAATACCTATCAGATATGCTTCCGTGACAAAATCATATAGATGGTGGTGAAAATCATCTTTCATTGCATCCAACTACAATGTTGGAGGTTACTTCTTCTAACAAACTAGATGGGGTAACTCAAAAATAATAATTAGGTTGTGTACAAATTTGTTATTTCAACCAAACATGTTTGGCTTAAATATACTTTAAGTTGTTCTGTTCAGAGTTACCTGTATAGTTTAAGAACAGATTCAAGTGTTCACAAAAGTATCGTAGTAAGCGACAACGAGCACCAAAGGTAAGTCAAGGATTTTCTTATTTTGCTTTGCACCAACATCGTGTCTCTTCACTACTAACGTCCGATCCACACTAAAGACTAGAGCATAAACCTCGTCATTTTTGACGAACAACTTTTGAATTTCGATTGCATACATCACATTCTTCTCGTCATTTTTAACCTCAAACTCTCAACATATGTGCTTTTGGCCCTGTTATTCACTTCACATATTTCACTCTGCTGACCAAGAGCATTTGTAGTTTAGTTCTTTTTCCTAAAACGTCCACTTCATATTTCCTTATCCAACATCTTCATCAGATACTCAGGTAAAAATCCACCTAGTTGTTATTATTAATATCTAAAGCCACTGAACTCTACTGTGTCATCATAATGATTAAAATACCTTAACGAAGCTACTATCTTAAAAAAAACGTCTTAGTCATTTATCAATTTTCAGTTCCATCAAAATTCACACATTTTTTAATACTAGGTTGTTACTAACTAATGCCTTTCTAATCATGCATCTTTTATGTTTAGGAGTGCGAAAAAGCCAAAGCTGCCTGGTTTAAACCTTCGTAGTGGTTCAAGTAGACACGACTGGGATTCTGTCGGAACAATCAAGTTTTTTACTGATAAAGATGATGATATTAGTGGTTTAGATGAAGCAATGAGAACTATTAGCATGGGTACTCGGCAATCTGGAGAAGCGAATGTGCATTCACCATCCTCACATGTACGTTATTACATGACTAAACGTTTAATGCTCTCTCTCTCTCTCTCTCTCTCTCTATATATATATATATATATATATATATATATCGGCATTTAACATGTAACATTTTGATGGTTCATTTGAGTTTATTTTATTATTTTATTTGAACACAAATATTGGTACAAAAGGGCACCGAATACATATGCGCCACACAAGTCACTTGATTTGAGTGTTATCAGACTACTTATATAAATCAGCAGCACATTAGTTTTTGATACGTTATTATGTAATAATTCTTTTTACATATGTATTTATTTCTGCTATTCTCCTCAATTCACCTAGACAAGCGACAAAGATTCCACATCATATACCGGATATATTGATGGCTTTAGTGGGCAAAATAAATTAGATGTTGAAATTGCTGTTGAAGCAATTGCTGCCGAATCATTTAGTCCCATGGATCTGATTGATTCAACTGAGTCAGTTAAAGAAACTCATGATTGTAAGAATGAATCAAGCTTTAGTCAACAGACAAATGAATCTCTTGGTGTTTTCTCATTCAATAACGATCTAAATACGAACTCGAATCTTCTTTCGAATTCTATCGATGTTTTTAGGACTGCTGATAGACATAATTCACTGGACTTAGATGAGTAAGTTTTTTTAATCTATACTGTCATATAACTCAATCAATATTGAACATTGTGAAACGTCTTAATGTTATACCCTTACTGTTAATTAAAGAAATATCTTGGAGTTTTAAATTAGATCAGTTTATGGATTGATAGACTAATTTTCATACTTTTGTATTGTAGAAAATCACTCACAGTGATATCCGACTCTGCATTATTTAGTGACACAGTTTCAAACACCAATATCATCATATGCGAGCTTTATTATTTAAGCTAATATAAAACTGACCCTTATGTGCATTTATCGATAACCGTTTAATTACAGACAGAATCACAGTTTACCTTAGGTTTGTTAAACATCTTTACAAACCATGACTCCCAAAATAGATATGGAAAAAAATAAGCAGTAGATGTGAAATTTGGATTTATTCTCAAAAGTATACGCATGATCTTATTGATTTAAATGATCTCTTCTTACACATCAGATTCATGTGATGTAATTAGTTTACTTACATTATTCTGTTTAGTTATGTTTGTATCACCAATTGTTTTTCTCCTTTCATATATATATATATATATATATATATTGACATTAAGCTTGGAGATTTAGGTAATAGAGGGTATTGTTTTTAATTTCACTAAGTATATCTCATGTCTTGCATTAACGTTGAAGTATTCACTTGTTTGTTAATGAATTTAACACAGGGTTGATCAATTCATTCACGATAAGGATATTGATATGAAAATATCAAACTTGTAGGTTCATTGTAAGCAAAGATGGATAGTGGCTAGCAGTGGGATCCAGAACGCACGTTTCGTCCTTTTTGGGACTCGTCAGCTGGACGTACCTGCATTTCAGAGTTGATGTTCACTCTGGGACTCGAACCCGGTACCTTTCGCTTCATTGTCTTTGTCACTCATCATCAAAATAGCATTCAACTATTAAGGTATATATGTGAATTCTACGCATTCGACAGAGCTGCCTGATACCCCTGGTGGGAGCATAGGCCACTGATCAGGATTCTCCAACCAACTCTGTCCTGGGCAACCCTTTCCGGTTGCTTCCAACTGCTATCCATTCTTTTGATTTGAAATTCCCATCCTATAACTGTTATTCGTGCTTCTTTGGACATTATTAGTGCAACTTCTTGTGGGCACGAGTCATTTTCTTCATGACCAGAGTACAACAGCATTTCTTCTGAAGCTAATCTTCTGTATCCAGCATGGGTCCAACGGGTTTCACATATTCTGAGAACCATCAAGTTATGTCTCCTCGTTTTCGCAGCTATTTGATCGGTCCCCCTAGTCTACTACATTGTCCGGGCATCCCATGTACCTATATTAATTGTAGCTCTGGTTGTTAGAAAGGACATCCGCCTCGTGAATTCTGGAGAATCTCGACTTTCACCATGAGGCGTCATAATTGTTCTAAATGAATATCCTTCAACTCCCAGGATAGAGTTCAAATGATTTAAATGACTTCTTCTGGTTAGAGGTTTTTTAGTAATGTTGTTTTCTATGGGATGAAGTTTCTGACCCCATGCCTAACCCTCCTCTTCTATCCGAGCTAGAAACCGAAAGTAATCATAGAAGGGCTACAGGTAAAGTTACGTATTGTCTGATAACTAATCTAAGACAATCCTCTAACAAATTGTTTAAAACCTGTTACTTATTTTACTTCCACATAACTTTTTATATCTTCTATCCATTTCATTTGGAATGTCCAGTTAACTAAGGCTGACAAATGCAAAAAACGGCTTAGAATAGGAAAAAAAACTGTCTGCCATATGAATTTGTACAATGATTAAAAAACGATATTGGAATATAATTATTTACTAAATATAAACAACACCGTGTAACCGTAAACAGTTTATAATATCTATCTTTACCATATATGGTCGATTATATTTTATGACTAGATCCTTTCACCTATTATTTTATTTTGATATTTAAAATATTTGCTAATCATCACATTTAAATCATATTACTCTATGATTTTAAGTAAAAATAAACTTAGGAAAAGTTATTATTATTTCAGAAAATAGGCACGATTTAAAAAAAATCAATTAAACACTCAGTTCAATTGGCAAATTATGTCAACGTGTTGTTTGCAATGGTTTATATTTAAATTCGATTAAACGACATAATCTAGGGCGGTTTAATAAAGTGAATAAACTTTAAGATTGTTAAATTCAGTCATATATTGATCGGTCGATGAATTAATATTTTTGAGTTTTGTTTAAACTATCGATTTTAAAAAAAGAACATAGTCAATAATACACAGAAGTTGTTTTCTTGAAGTGTTTCACGTGTTTTCTTGACTACTTTTTCTTAAAAAAAATTATTTTTTCAGTAGATGTATGATCCTAGTACTCCCCTCTGTAGTCTGTATTAATGATAGTCTCGAACAAACAGACTACATGATAGTAGTTGATTAAATGTTTAATTTATTTGTGAGTAATTTAGATTCTTATCCTTCACTGATGAGATCGTGTTTTTTATTCATTCGTCTACAATCTGTTTTCATAGTTTACTATTCTTTTTGTGACACTAAAACCCTTCATGGAGGAGCACAAGCTGCCGACCAGGATTTTCTGACCAACTCAGTCTTGAGCAATTTTTTCCGGTTGTTTCCAATCGCTATCTATTCTTTTGATGTTTGCCTCTTTTTTGTCTTGCTTCGAGGATATCAAATCAGCACCTACCTCATGATGCAGTTTGATTATTTCCCCCATGTGTTTCCTAACCACTTTCAGCGTCTTCGTCTGATTTTCTCTTCACCTGTAAACTGGTTTGTTCAGTGCCACAGTAGGTTGTTGCTTATGGTATCCGGCTAACGGATCTGAAGTAACGTGAGGAGAAAATTGTGCATAAATACCTGTATCTCTGTGGTGCTGCTTGTAATAGTTCTTAGGCATCATCACCAATGAATAGGGAGGATCGAATGCAGACGTAAAGGCAAGGATTGGCAAAGCAAGGTCAGCATTTCTACAGTTGAAGAACATATGGAACTCAAAACAACTGTCAACCAATACGAACGTCAGGACAGTTCTACTGTACGGAACTGAAACTTGTAGAACTATCACAACCATCAACAAAAAGGTACAAGTATTTATAAACAGTTGTCTACGTAAGATACAGAATGTCCATCGACCGGATACCATCAGCAACAGCTTACTGTGGGAGAGAACAAACCAACTTCCAGCTGAAGCGGAAATTAGGAAAAGAGGCTGGAAGTGGATAGGACGTACATTGCTGAAATCACTAAACAGCGTCACGAAGAAATTGCTAACTTGGAATCTTAAAGGGAGACGACAAATAGGAAAACCAAAGAACACACTGCATCGAGAATTGAAAGCAAACATGAAAAGGATTGGCCAGGAAAGGGTTGGATGGGGAATGCTGATGGGCGGCCTATGCTCCTCCACGAGTTGTAACAGACGTAAGTAAGTAAGTGTAATAGTTCTCCAAGTTTCAGCTTCGTACATATAACTGTCTTGACTCTTGTACGGAAGATTCTAACTTTGGTGTTTGCTGACATCTGCATCAGATCTTTCCTGTTTATCAATGATGCTGAGGTTATACCTGCATCCCAGTGTTGATGCTCACACCAGGACTCGAATTCTACCTTTTGCCTCCAACACCTAATGCACCGGCATCCGCTGAGTTAGTTGATCCCGACAGTCACGTATTTGATGTTTCTGTCATTGTAAGAAAGAGTTTAAATTATCCTGTTGTTAATATCATAGACTGAATTTTGATCAGTATTTATTGGGATATATGTATCCTGTACGGATCGTCTCGCTATTGCCATTTTGGTTACGAGTTAAATCATTAAACTATCGTCAAAGCTTATCGTTTGAAATCAATATCCAGTGTTTTATCAAAGCATATTATTTACCTATTGTTGTGACTGATATGCAACTACTGTTTATGCTATTGAGTGGTATATTTATTAGTTCACACAACGAATCATGAGCCTTAGTTTTTGTTATAATCTGATCACATGGCCAGTGCAGTGTGCTTTTATTGTCTAATTATCAGTATGATGGTTTTTTCTCTCCTGTCTATTTTGATACTCTTTTCTGAGTGTTGGTTGATGATTGGATAATTATTTATCTTCGTATTATTTGTGTATGTGTGTGTGCTTATCTTTATATATCTGCCTTGATATTGATGATTTATGAACAATTATATCATGGAGGAATATATATTTGTTTGTATACGTGCATATATATATATATATATATATATATATATATATATATTCCGGATACACGTATATACGCGATCAAATTTATCTTTAACCATAATATTCTTTGATTGTAAGAAAAATAGTTTTCAGTTAAGTTTATAAGGTCAGTTCTCAATAATTCATTATATATCGCGTAGAAATCAGTTTTTTTCTTAAATTGCTCATGTTAATTTGTATGTTAATGACTTTTTAACCTTATCGTTATTGTTAATACTGTCGTCGTCGTCAGTTTCATAATCCATTCTCATTGTTATTAATAAAAAAAAACATGTTAATTTAGGCAAACAAGGCGAGTATGTCAGTGTAAAAACCATTTAATTATGGTTGAAATTCAAAATTATTCTGTGTATTAAACAATATTCATAAGAATAATATGAACTCACTATCTGAGACTCAATGTATATCTCATCATGTTACAACCATCAGGGCATTATTGATTGATTTCCATAAGTTGTAGATGATCATTCAACCTGCTTATTATTTTTTTTAACGGAATGGTGAGATTTATATTTTGATTAAAATCTCTTAGAAAATAATATTACATTGTAGTTTTGAATACCTTTAGGGCATTTTTATAGTTGAATCATTTCCCATTATTTATCAAAATTACTCATCACTGGAAAATTTATGAAATTAATTTTGAATCATAGTTTATGTCGATAATGTTTTTGTTTTGCAGTTTGTTCGCTTTTCGTAGTAAATATTGGCTTATTTCATCTTTAAAATATTTAAAACCATAATTGTAGTAGGGTGTTAATACTACTCATTAAAGTTATAGGAATGAAAGTTCCATAAATTGTTGTTCATCACATTTTTGTGCTTTTGACAAAATATTTTACCTATCTGGAGTTGAGTTATAGGTCCATCAATGAACGAGCTCAAACTTCCACTAGAAAGTTACAGTTTCAATTTTGACTGAGCTTACTATTGATCGCGAATCTATGAATAGCCGTTAGAATTTTGAATATCTTAAAATTTTAAATATTTATGACCAATTAATCATTCATCTAAGACGGCCCCCAATTCCTTATTATGCCTGAGGATGAGAGGAGTCCGCTGACTCTTTCCAAATGATTTCATACAGCCACATGTTTATAGAAACTGTCAGAAGAGTCCTGCTCACTAAAAACATAAAGTCAAATGAACAGTGGAAGCTATGCGTTTGGATAGATAATTGGATTCCTGGGGACATTTCGTAGTTCAGATAGATACTTTAATTAATGCTACGTTTTCTGAGTTCAGTGATTTAGTAGCGAAACCCTTATTATCGTTCTGGGCATCATCAACGTCTAGTTCAAATAGAATTCAGCTTCCTTATCATTCGACAGGCGTTAAACTACTTTATTCCGTTGAATCGACTTACAAATTGTTGTTTCCACTCTCTTGTGTTAGCATCTCGTGTCTTTGCGATCCCAAAGACTGTTTTGTTCAGTGACCTCCTACCATGTAATTAACTTACTTTTCCCATATACAACCATAAATTCGATCTGTTTAGATTCAGGTTGACGTGAACTTCGTGATTCTAGAAATTCCACGGCTTTCCAGTCCAACATTGATAGCACAACATCATAGTTTAGTTCTGTACTGATCATCTTTAACCAATTCAATCAAACTCCGTCAAAAATCATGTAGAATGATTAGTCTTTTAATCATCACACGTTCATCACAAGCTTTAGACCCGAAATGTCGTAGTATGATCAAGGGTGAGGAAATGTTCCCATATGGCTATGTGTTTGTAGCCACTGTCAAGGGAATCCAACTGATTGTCTTCTGGTGGCTTGTTGTTTGCAAAAACCAGAATGAAAACCGAATGTCCGGGGCGTAAAATGGGTTAGTGGGCACGGATGACCCACCTAGAGGAGTTGGAAAATCCTGATTTCAAACCAATGGTGCATCTAGGCTGCAGGATCCCAAAGAATCAAAAGGAGTATGAAATTATCGTTGGTCACTGGCTACCATAGGGTGACATTCTGACGTCGCCACACTGCCTCCTGGATTAGACCTTAAAGTCAAGACTGGATGAGTGGTCGCTTAGAAAAGCAGTGCGCTCAAAAATATGACAATGAATAATTATTAAGAAGTTGATTAACGTGCCCTAGTTCCCTGCCAACTGAAAAGATTATTATTACCTATTTGATTCAAGTGTTTTGTTTTATCCCAATACACCTTTGCATTGGATTTTGTTTGCAACCTATGCTTGTTATTGTTTTGCACAGGCGCTCGTCTACGGTAGAAATTTATCCTGTCTAAACGAACTGAAGTCACTGGCTAGTTGAAAGTTTGAGTGGTGTGGCCGAATACAAATTCTGAACCGGCATTTCTGAAACCTCGTGTGTCATTGAAACTTTCCTCCTTCAAGAGTCGCACACTAATACAGATGGGAGAGTAGATGGGATCTGTTGTGTTGTTTCTTTGGAAAGTTTTGACGTCGACGTCTGTTGATTATGAGAGACTACTGGTATTAGAAGCTGTAGTGAAGTGGTACGTATTCACCCTCCACATCTATTGGAAGAGGTTGTTTCAGGTGCCTTTGCTTGGCAAACTTGTGACACGTTCGTCCGGTCTAGCTGTCATACGTATCGTGCTAAGCAGCAGATGTGAGGCAGCACTAATTGATCAGATCCCCGCTAACAGTGGATTATGAGCTGTTATATTGGAAGGCTCCATCAGGGTGCTAATAAATCATCGATGTGACAGACAATGTCTTTTCATTATCCGCGCCTACTAAGCGAATGGTTGTTGCTGAGATGCATGTTGTTTGACTTAAAATTGAATGATAAAGCCACAGTTATTTACGTTAAGTTTTTGCTTAAAAATGCTGAGAAGAATATGATGTATGCAATCGAAATTCAAAAGTTGTTCGTCAAAAATGACGAGGTTTATGCTCTAGTCTTTAGTGTGGATCGGACGTTAGTAGTGAAGAGACACGATGTTGGTGCAAAGCAAAATAAGAAAATCCTTGACTTACCTTTGGTGCTCGTTGTCGCTTACTACGATACTTTTGTGAACACTTGAATCTGTTCTTAAACTATACAGGTAACTCTGAACAGAACAACTTAAAGTATATTTAAGCCAAACATGTTTGGTTGAAATAACAAATTTGTACACAACCTAATTATTATTTTTGAGTTACCCCATCTAGTTTGTTAGAAGAAGTAACCTCCAACATTGTAGTTGGATGCAATGAAAGATGATTTTCACCACCATCTATATGATTTTGTCACGGAAGCATATCTGATAGGTATTGCACCGTCAGTCTAAGACTTGTATACCCTGGTCGGGATCTGTGCATGGATGATGTTTGTCTTGGTGAACAATGAGAGCGGGTCGGTCAATAGCTTCTGTTTCCTGCATCTTTGCTCGAACAATGGGTTATTTCTCCTGGACATCAACTTACGGTACATTATTATCCTATATGCTATCTGGCTCTGTCCCTCTGTGACTGATCACATCACGATAAGTCACTGCTTGCATGGTTGTGTACGAGAGTACAACTTTTTTAGTACTTATCTGTATTCTGATCATGTCTTGGTGTTCGACACTCGTATCTTCTCATTGATCGATAAACTCATCGTCTTAAATGGATTGGTGTAAGGGAATTCGCTGAAGCTTTTGTTCCAACCAGTGATCATACCGAATTAAATCTAAGGGTAGCTAGTGGTTCACGGTAATGCGTAGTCGAGTTTTGACTGAATTTTCATGATGCCATGAAAATGTTGAGTAAAGTCTCTTAGAGTTTTCCGAAACGTCTTGATTATAAGTCTTAGGTTTTTGCAAGCTCTTTATAGTTCCTTAAAGCACGTTGGTTTACTCCGGGTGATAAACTTGGATTCCTACATGAGGAAATTGTGTAAAGTTTGCGTATAATTCAAAAACCCTGTCGTCTGGGCATATACGTACATAGTCTGTTTACTATGAGGCACACAAGATAAAATTAAAACTAGTAAATCAATAAATTGGAAAAAGCAAGAATTTGAGAAACAGTATTGGGTAATAATAGATCAATATTATTCCTATTTAACTAATGAAGGAGAGCACAGTCGACAATTATAACAGGATCGTCAGTTGTTGCTGTTTTGAACCTTTCCTGATATGTCAAGTTGCTGAGTTTTTTTTCTCTTTTTGAACCGACTCAGGAAAAATGACGAATCAAAGACATTGATCTACATCCACTTCATTCCACGGAGCCAAGTTAAATGACTTCGTCCTCCTTTTCCAGGTAGTCCCAGCTTTGGGAAACGACACACGGCATATAAGCCGCTAGTATGACGTCTTTTAAGTTTGAAAAAGGCACTGAAGCCGGAGTTTTAAATTGTAAGTATCTATTGTATTATCATCTCGGCTATGTTCAAATAAATACTGCTGGGTTTCGACCTACATAAGCAATCCTTCGGATTAAATATTATTAAACACGAAGTTGTCAAAAATAATTCAAAGAAGCTAGGACTCAGGATAAAATCTTCAAGATGTTGATAAACTTTTAAGGTTCACTTTTGCGGAGTAGGAAATTCCAGAGCGTAGTCGATTGTCAGCCAGAAATTCACGGTGTTTTTTGGGATTCGATCAGTGCATCTACAACATACAAAAACCAGTCTACTTTTGTCAGTTTTCAACTCCTTTGATCGAAAAATCTTGTAGCTGTAATATATTAGGTTTTTTGAGAAATATATCACCTTACTAAAGGCTCTTTACTCCGTCATTTTTAGAGTCAGCTCACAGGGAACTGTCATCTCATTTGTCTAAGTTAAATGCTGTTAATTAAGATTGGTCGCTTATTTATTTCCATCATAAACATGGTCATAAAAAGAACAGTGTATTCATCTGACATTTTTGGATACATTCCGCCATCTGTTTACCTATTGATCAGCATAGAGTACTCAGGTGGCATAGCTGTTTGACGAAGATAACTATTCGAATCCTTCAAGGGAACAATTATTAAAAATTCAGCTGTTATTGAGACTATTTCGGGAAAAGGCGAGGCGATTATTTACTCCTAACTCAGGAAATCAGACAAACAAGCAAAAGACTTTTAGCTACAGTCCAGCTAGCTTCTAGTTACTCACTATTCCAAACAACCAAAATAGGCGATGGGAATAGTCCTCCTAACCCTTATTTAAGCTAAAAGACTACAAATGATCAAAAGCAAGTGGTTCACTTTTAGCATTTAAAGTGACTGACATATCAGCTATCATTTTGAACTTGAACGTAATCCTAGTTTACTGGTTTCAATCGCTAATCGTCCTAGTTTATAAGAAAAGACAAAAGTCCTTTTGTGGGGGTCACAGAAGTATCAGTTTGACTAATGTAATATCTAAAATGGCTTCTTTAGTAATCGGACGCCAAACCAAGGCTATTGAAGGGGAAACTCGAGAAAACCAGAATGGTTTCAGACCAGGATGTGAATATGTAAACCAAATATTTGCCCTTCATTTTACTTCGTTAGGTTCTCATCAGCTGCTTACAACCTAAAATATTTTAAAATCAACGTTATTACAGATATTGACATACTTATACATATGAGGATGATTAATGATGAATATATGTATCATGTAGCGAAGATTCAGATAGAGTTAATAAGGTCATAGAAATTTTGTTTCGTATAAATAAAGTTTGGGAGGGAAAGTTCCAGAACATTGAACTAGTGATTAGAAGTAATAGAGTTAACAAAGATTAGATGATTATGTAATGAAGCAACTGAAAATAGATCAATGGTAATAAAGAAAGATATGAATTGAAATCAGTCAGCTATGAATCGAAGAAAAATGACAATGATGTGATTTTAAACTTCAGAAAGAGTTGGGACTGACGTGACTATCGTAACCAGTGATTGAGCACTTTAAATGACGTGGCGTAGATTCATTCACTTTTTCTTCCCTTGAAACTTGAGTTCCAAAACCTTATGTTTTTTAAAATCTTTCTCGATACTTACCACTACTACTACAGCCTAAACAGTTGCGCGTATGTAACAGGTTCTTTGTTGCATATAACTGACTGAAAACACTAATGATATAAAGAGTCTTTTGCATCCATTGAGTAATAATTTAATGATGTTTTGGATAGGTTCCTCTGCAAACGCTAATTATTGCTTCAGGATTTGTCCTTCCACAAGGAGTGAATTAGTGGATCTAGTTATCCACTCCACTTACTTTTGAGGCCTCATCAACCTTGGTGTGTTAATGTCTGGTGACATCTTGAGACGAATAAAAGGCTTATTTGTTTTCCAGTTTTCTTCACACATGTTACAAGTAAAATGCCCTCGTGTTAATCCGATTCAGGGCCTACCGCGCAGCAGTTGACCTGCACTAATTTATAGGAGTGAAATTTGGATTATAGAAGTTGAGGCTATGTTATAAATTAGTGGTATTTGAGGCAAATACAATAAGTTGATTGATAAGGCTCTAAACCTTGATGAACTGAGACCATGACAACCAAGCTGTGTAGTAAAGTGTGAAATTCCTGGTTTGGGCTTCCGTGGTACTTACAATCTACGTTTGAATGTTTTCCATCGTTTACTTCAAAACTGGTCTCAGTAACGTAGTTGGATCCATTCTTGAGCTTAGCACTGTTCAATACTTTTGTTGCACATCTCACCCTTCCCATTTAAGCTATATTTTATGCCTCACTTTCCAATGCAGTCGATATAATCATTTTGTCTTTTTTTATTTTTTGTTGATTCTCTTTCTTGTTGTGCCGATACAAAATCTTGCAACAGAAACTAATACATATCTGTACGAAGTCCTACATTATTAGTAACTGACACTGTTTTACCGTTTTCCGCTTACTATTACATCTTAATTATAATTAAAAGTTTCCTATGAAAATAGTGCAAATGTCTTAGTAATTTTTTTTTGGATCTGTATTTTACATTGTAATATACCTGTTCAGGTTGTAATATTCCAGTTGGTAGAGAATTCAAGTTCTGGCCCCTCACTACCTTTTATGAATTGTTTCTCCAAATCTCGCTTTTCATTCATCGATTATACGGTGTCACCCATAATAGTCAATTACCATAAGCTGTGTAGAATGAGTCAATTACATCACTGAATAGAAATATTTATCGATTGCATTTGTTGTAATATAGTTCCCCAGCTATACATAATAAAGGATTTAATAACTAGTACTACACATTGAGGTAACTAATTTTTGCAATTATCCTAACAACTTGTTTGCAAATTGAAATGTTTTCAGTCAAAAAAGATTCTGTCAAATCTTTTAATAATAAACCTTTGTTTGTATCTCCTACTAGCTAGAAATAATTATTTAACAACTGCTGAAATGTACAGTCTGTACATTTTTCAAATCACATTTCTCAGGTATTTAATACTGAAGTACAACAAATTGATGACTTAAAATTAACTTAGAAGTTTAAATATATTATTTAATGGTTTATAATTTTGTCGTGCAAACCAGGCATCATAGTTTAGAAGTTATAATAAGCAACGAATTGGAGTTTAGACCTACAGTATGTTTCCAAATACCCTGAAAGTTTTAACATAAGCGGGGTTTGCATTCTATTTTAGATAAGAATGCAAAGCATTCGTTGGATATGACTTCGGAGGGACCAATATGACCTTTTTTAAAAGAACATTTAAACTGATAGATGCGTTATTCGATGATTTATGAAAGATAAATTGCCGTTTTCAGCCATATTAATGTGTCTGCCAGTGTTCTTGGTCTTGTGACTATGGTTATATTGAGCACACAAAGCGTGCCGTTTCCTGAAGTGAGATTTATCTAATACAGCTTTATTATTTGACAGTGCTTGAAAGAATCATGCTTCTTAACTGATGTCAGTTCAAAAAGTCATGAAATTTTCAATTGTTAGAGATATTTGTTTAAATTGCTTCGGATAATGGAAGTCATAATTCTGTTTGGAGAATAAGACGTTGAGTATAGTCATATGAACTTTTATCGATAAGTCTTTTCTTGATATTAAGCTTATTCTATTAATCAAAAGGAAATAAAGTTCATCCAAAGTCGTTGTTAGCCGAATCTGATAAATATCCAGTCTACAGTATAGAACTATAAACTATTTGTCGAAACCTCTTCACTCCATTCATCATTATTCCACTATATTCTTTAGAAAAGCGTGGTTATTTTATTTATGGTTGTGACTTAGTATAGCTATTTTATATAGTCTCACTGTAGTTAATATTTTGTCAAATAACAAAATATCTTGCGAGTCCACGATCAAAAGAAGCGATAAATTGACTATTGCGAGAACAGGCTCTACTTTCTCATTGTAGAGATTATGTGACCGTTTCATCTAATGTGATAACTGATGTCCACAAAAACTGGACAGTATATTAGGCTTAGAGGCACATTTCTCAGAATATTTGACTGGATTTTGTAAATGATGCCAAAGGATGAATTTGAAGCTGAATGTCCCTAATCTATTGCATGTTACAGAATAGATGATATGACTAACCTGTTGCTGAGTCATGCTTATGGTTGTTTCTGAATAGGATTAAAAAAAGGTATCGACAAAGGATTTATGTACCAGAAGAGCAGGTAAGCTGGCATATATACACATCAAATTGGTCTGTCACGGGATTCTATCTTTCACTTGGTGGTATATAAGAGGATAACTACAATAGATTTAACTGATATTTACTGTAATAAACGTTCTAAATGCCCCTTCATGACAAGATCATCTATCCTGATATCATACTAAAATTGTGCTGGTATTAAAATCCCATTAAGTTTATTCATTGTACTGTTTTTACTGTAAATCAACTTCTTTATTTCGAATGTATCAATAGTTATTATTGAAAATGTAATATATTATGCATTTATCTTATTATAATTAAGGTTTTTTGAACATTTTTTAAAAATAATGGATGGCGTATGAATATATTTGCTATTGAAAATATGATTGGTTCGATGTTTATAATAGTCATTAGGTGGTTTTTCATTCAAGATGTCTCAAAGAGTAGGTAGTTTTTTCTTTATGTTTAATATTGGGATCATTGATACGGTACTGGTAAATTTTCAGTTCAAAATGCTGTACTTATTCTAACCAGGTTTTACTGATTGATTTGGTTTAATACCCCCAAATTAGTGTAATTCCATACAGTTTCTATTTGTGAATTTAATAGTTTCGTTCACTTCTATTCTGTAGTATTAGTTATAATGTATGATCACTTTGAAAAAAAGGGGTCAAATAGACTAGAAATATATTTTACTGAACTACATTCAAATATGAATGATAGACATGCCTTCTCAAGATACTCTACAAATTTTTACATTTTCTTTAAAGTGATCGTCTTTTTCTTTATGCTTTTTAACTTAGTATCTGGGATTAGTAGAATATCTGCTAGTATATCCCTCTTTTTCTGCCTTCTTTTGTGAAGTTAATGAAGGGTTTTCGATTAATAAGGCAGTAAGTTTTTTTTATTGACTAGCAATCAACTCTGGGCTTCTTATATTTTTCTTTTTTCTGCCTTTAAATCAAATAGTTTTCAGCTTCAATAGTTGTGTAATATCATTCAGGTGTCATATTAACCGTTTCTGTGTACCATCAAGACAATTTTAGTTTGCTTGCCTGTCTGAACTTTCATATCTTGTGTATGAATTACTTGTGTTATTGTTATCATTATGTATTCTGTACTTAGTACTATAATCATATGCCAGTTATTTCAATAAACGTAAGTAGTTTCGTTGAGCATAGGCTCACTGGTTCGAACGTTTGACATTCAGCCACTATGTTACCCCATCGGATTCCAAACTATTTCCTCTTGGAAAACCATATAATGTCACTAACTCACACGTAGAGTGTGCCTCGAAGCCAAGGACATGAAGCTGTACTATAATATTCTTTATTGATTTCAGTGATCAACCAATTCCATTAACTGGATCATTCGTTTTTATTGTTCTTTTTATTTCAGCTCAAGGGATATATCATCGTCCACCGGTAGTCATGTTGTTCATTCATTAAAACCAAATGTAGATAGTAATTTAACAAAAACTGTATTATTAGATGAAAATTTGGATGTTCACTTACATTCAAATGTTTTACCTGATTCGTCTCCAGATTGTACAGAGACAACGACACCATCTACCATTTTGATTAATCCATCGAGAATCAACACTTTATCGTTAAGTACATCCAGTAAGCCAGTCAACTCTGTTATGGGTAATCAACATGATACTCATGTTCCTGTTTTTAATGATTCATTTAAACCACCAATGAATGTCAATGTTGATGTAAGCAGCTTTTGAAGTATAATCTTTAAAAAAATTCTAATCAATTTGTAACATTGTTATTTAAAAAATCAAGTGAAGGCTAGTAATAACCTTATTTTTATGTTTCATAAATGTTCGCGCAAAATTCTTTTATCTTGACAAAATTAGGTTTGCGCTTTGTAATGTAGCTAATAGTCAGTCATAAAAAAAATCAGGACCTGGCGCTAATCTGAAATATCAGGTTTCAACACTATAACTTCATAGAGATGCTCTCACAACGCGATCTAATATCTTGGGTTCAGTCACTTATTAGGTCTTGGGATACAATATCAAGACTTTTCGTACTTACGTACGTACTTACGCCTGTTACCTCTCGTGGAGGAGCATAGGCCGTCCACCAGTACTCTCCGTCCAACCCTGTCCTGGGCAATCTTTTCCGATTCTTTCCAGTTGTGTTATTCATCCTTTTCATAATATGCTTCTATTTCCCGGCGTAATGTGTTCTTTGGCCTACCTCTTTCCCACTTCCCTTCCGGATTCCAGGTTAGGACTTGCCTCATGATGCAGTTTGGTGATTTCAGCAATGTATATCCTATCCATTTCCAATGTCTTTTCCTAATTTCCTCTTCAGCTGGAAGCTGGTTTGTCCTCTCCCATAAAACGCTGTTGCTGATAGTATCCGGCCAGTGAATGTTGAGTATTTTGCGCAGACAACTGTTTATAAATACTTGTACCATCTTGACGATGGTTGTAGTAGTTCTCCACGTTTCAGCTCCGTACAGTAGGACTGCCTTTACGTTCGTATTGAAGATTCTGACTTTGATATTGGTTGACAGTTGTTTTGAGTTCCATATATTCTTCAATTGTAGGAATAAGGTCGTTGCTTTGCCAATCCTCGCCTTTGCATCTGCATCAGATTCTCCTTGTTCATCAATGATGCTTTCCAGGTACGTGAACGTTTCTACATCTTCCAGAGTTTCTCCATCAAGTGTGATTGGGTTGGTGTTCTCCGTGTTGTATTTGAGAATCTTGCTTTTACCCGTGTGTATGTTGAGGTCTATTGATGCAGAGGCTGCTGCTACGTTTGTTGCCTTCGTCTGAATTTGTTTGTGTGTATGAGATGGGAGAGCTAGGTCATCTGCGAAGTCCAAATCGTCTAATTGATTCTGAGATGTCCATTGTATTCCGTGCATCCCCTCAGATGTCGAGGTCTTCATAATCCAGTCAATCACCAGAAGAAATAGGGAGAGTAGACAGCCTTGTCTGACTCCGGTTCTTACTGGAAATGCATCTGTCAGCTGTCCTCCATGCACCACTTTGCACTGTAGTCTGTCGTGTGAATTCCGGATAATGTTGACGATCTTCTCAGGAACTCCATAGTGTCGAAGAAGTTTCCATAATGTTCTCCTGTCTACACTGTCAAACGCCTTCTCATAGTCAATGAAGTTGATATATAGTGATGAGTTCCACTCAGCTGACTGTTCCACGATGATCCGTAGTGTCACAAATCGGTCTGTGCACGACCGATTCTTACGGAATCCAGCTTGTTTATTTCGAGGTTGGGCGTCTGCTGCGTCTTTCATCCGGTTCAGCAACACTCTGTTGAAAACTTTTCCTGGTACTGATAACAAAGTGATGCCTCTGTAATTCTCACATTTGCTCAGATCTCCTTTCTTCGGTATCTTGATGAGGTGTCCTTCTTTCCAGTTTGTCTGTGGCACTTGTTCCTCTTCCCAAATCTTATTGAATAGAAAGTGAAGCATGTTTTCTGTTATTTCAATGTTTGACATCACTGCTTCAACTGGTATATTGTCAGGTCCTGCTGCTTTCCCATTGTTGATTTGTCTGATGGCCATCTTGGTTTATTCGATCGTTGGTGGAGTGACATCTGTAGGAAGGCTTGTGTGTGCTGCTTCGATTTCTGGTTGATTCAATGGAGCTAGCCTATTCAGCAGTTCCTGGAAGTATTCTATCCATCTTTTCCTCTGTTCTTGAATCTCCGTGATTGTCTTTCCTTCTTTGTCCTTGACTGGTCTCTCCGGTTTACTACATCTTCCTGCTAGTTTCTTCGTTGTATCATATAACTGTTTCATATTCCCTTCTCTTGTAGTTCTATCATGTATTTATGCTTGTCGGCTTTAATGCTCTTCATTTGCTTATTTGCTTCTGCAAACTGAGCTTGTGCTTTGACTTTCTCTGCTCGTGTTCGATTGTTGCTAATTGCTATTTTCTTGTTCTTCCTTTCTTCTATCTTGTTCAGAGTTCCCATAGAGATCCATTCGTTATGATGATGCTTCTTAGGACCCAGAACCTCCTGACACGTTGAAGTTAATGCTTCTTTTATCCCTTTCCAGTTGTCCTCCAAAGTAGTTTCTTGTTCATTCGGTAGATGCTGTAGAGCATGGAACCTGTTGTTGAGAGTTATCTTGAATTCATGGAGCTTGTCAGTATCTCGAAGGAAGGCTGTATTGAACTTTTGTAGTGCTGTTTGTCCAGTTGTCCAGTGTTTCTTTAGCTTCAGTCTCATCTTGGCCACAACCAGCTAGTGGTGATCTGAAGCTATGTCAGCTCCTCTCCGGGTTCTCACATCTTCCATTGATCTTCGGAATTTTTTGTTGATACAGATGTGATCTATCTGGTTCTCTGTGGTATCATCCGGTGAGGTCCATGTAGCTTTGTGTATGCGCTTGTGTGGGAATATTGTGCCGCCTATAACCAATTTGTTGAATGCACATAGATTTGCAAGTCTCTCCCCATTTTCATTTCTCTCTCCTAATCCATGTCGTCCATTTATATCTTCATATCCTGTGTTGTCCACTCCGACTTTAGCATTTAGATCTCCCATCAGGATGGTGAGGTCCTTTCTTGAGCACTTAGCTATGATTGATTGCAGCCTTGAGTAGAACTGATCTTTATCGTCGTCGTTGCTATCATTGGTAAGTGCCCACTTCTTTGTTTTGAATGATACTTTGATGATTCTGGATCTGTGAGATTCCCATCCTACTAACTCATTTTATGCTTCTTTGGACAGCATTAGAGCAACTCCCTGAGTGTGTGGAGTATTTTCCTCTTCGTGACCGGAGTACAGAAGCAACTCTCCCGTATCTAGCCTTTTCTGTCCAGCTTGGGTCCAATCGGTTTCACTGATTCCAAGAACTGCTAATGTGTATCTCCTAATTTCTGTTGCTCTTTGACTGGTCCTTCCGGTCCCTCACATTGTCCGAACGTTCCATGTACCTATAAAAATTGTTGCTCTGGTTGTTTAAAGGGGCATTGGCCTCGTCATTTCTGAAGAATATCGGCTTTCACTATAAGGCATCATAATTCTTCTTTGATCTCGAAGGGCATAGTTAAAATGGTTTAATTTGTTTAATCTGGTTGGCGTTTTTTTAGCCAGAACTTTTTATAGCGGATGGTGTTGCCGACTCCATGCCCAACCTTCCTCCTTTACCCTGGCTTGGGACCAGCAGTAACTTAAGAAGAGTTACAAGCGGAGTTAAGACTTTTCGTACTGAAATAAATTTATTATTTCAAAATATCTGATATTTAGTGTTTCAGTATTTGATACCAGTTAGTAATGATAACTGTTGTCAAAGTAAACAGGTCTACACAGACACCAAATTGATCACAATCTTTGTATTTCTTAATAAAGTTGATTAAATAGTTATTTGTAGACTTTACTGTTAACGTACCTACCCTGCTTACTTTTGTTTTGAAAAGCTTAAAAAAATAAATGTGTTGTTCCTTGACGAGTTGACCAATTTTTATTTTTATTGTCAGTTGAACAAGGAACCTTTGTTATCAATATATAAACACAATACTAAAAATGGAAACTTGTTGACATTTCTTGTTATCACTTGTAACTTGTAGACAATCGTAGAATTCTGCTTCACCTACTTTGGGTAGTCGGATGATGTTATTGTCTTTGATTATTTATCATTCCATCTTCACCAAAAAGATGTTTCAAATGCATATAACCTAATTCTAGTAATTTGTATTCTTATTTATTTATTTATACAGAAAACGAGGAACGTTTCCGATCATATGCCTCCGTGTTTATCATCATCAAAAATGAAAATCGACTCATCACCGCCAACATCTACACTTGCAACTGATAGCAACGATCAAATTCCTAATAAAGTTACTGAACCAATTCGTTTACCCGTTTCTATACCAAATACTAGAAATCCCACATCTATTTCTCTTGCTCCTGTTCCTCATTCTTCTTCCCTGATAACACCTGCTTTATCGGAAAATCCCCAAATTAGACAACGTCATGTTACTACGACTACTACTACTACTTCTACTACCACTATCACCAATAATAACAATAATATACCAGGTGCTACTGGTTCAAAGGTGTCTAGATCAAAATCACATCGTTTATCAGTAGTTAAAAAGTAGGCCTATGAATTTATAATTTAATTCTCAAATAAATCATACGCATAAATTACATATCTATTATAATTACGACCTATACTTTCCGTTGTGTAAATTGGTTATGAGCAAATATGATTACAGTTAATGTGTAAATTTCTCTGTTGAAATGATTTACATTCAACTGTTCCCTTATGCTTTCTCAATCCACAAATAATAAAAACCAAATCTTAAGTACTTTAATTTCAATTTCGGCTCTAAACTTTTGTTTTGTTTTCTAAGAAAGGAACCTTTTTTAAACTAGTTTATACATTCTTTTTTAGTGATGTATGATATTTAGTCATTCTACTCATATTCTGTTGACAGATTGATTACCAACTAGGTGAATGATGTATACAATATAAAACTTGACATACTTAGTGAATTAAAACAAAATAACAAAAAAATAAATATTTTGTCACCTGTCTATAGCTACATAAATTGAGTTAATGCAGTTAGTAAACTCATTGCAAAATGCTTTTTCAACCGAACTTGTACTTCAAGCCAATAACTTTTGACCCAGCCATGAATATCAAGAAAGCCGAAGGTTTATTTCCGTTACAACCGATAATAAAGGTAGAAAAGCGTAGGTATTTAAAAAAATTTCCTATGTTCCTTCGAGAATAAGCCAGTTAGCATACGAGTTTCATAAGGCTTTATTCAATAGTGCGTAAAAGGTTTGAAGTTCAAAAAGGCAATTATTATTAAATTCATTCTTTGACTGATTCTAGTTGAATTTTTGGGAAGTAATCCTGATATGTTACTATTAAAAATAAATGTGATTAGCCACTGAGTATGAACTGAGAGATGCATCTTACTGACCATTTGTGGTTTCTTTCTTATTATACTCTAAACTCACTGAGTATAGACTGTTTCTAAATGGGTCGAATAAAGAATTATCTAGTCTCTGGTTCTTTACTTTTGTCCGTTAATCGTGTATCTGGTATAAAGTTATCCAGCTTGAGCAAAGCGTATCAATCAAGTGTCTAGTATCTATCGTGGCAGAACAGGGAATATTTTAATTCTAACTTTATTCTTCCCGACAATATCTTAAAACAAAAGAGAAAAAACCAACGATGTTTGGTAAAAGTGTTATAACGTATGCCCTCTTAATATATATGAACGTGCAATTAGAGAGGAGTGAATTTATTGATCGGACGCAAATGATACTTGAAATCGTACGAGCAGTCTTGAGTGCGTATCGGCCCTGCTTTCTGCCTAGCCCAGCCAGTTAAGTCCAGAACACAAATAACAGCCTCGGCAATATGAATCATTATTCACAAGCAAACTGGGTTTATATACTAACCAAACAGACCACATTATACCAAAAAATAGAAAAATAACATTTGTACAATAATTGGCCAATGTGGCTGTGGATAGGGGAAAGTAATCAATAATAATAGTTCAAAGGTCAAAATAAAGGTTATGATAAGAGGAACACGAATATGATTAGGTCAGTTATTTAACAACTATACAATAGGAAATAGGCATATTACATTTGTCCATAAATAGACCTCAGATTTACCATTCATAATTCACCACGGGATATAACAAAAAGTTTTTTCTGATTAAGTATATTTGAGATTTTAAGGCAAATAAACTGTTTAGGTGATTTTACGTCATAAAATAGGCATTTCTGTGTTTAAATTCACTTGGATTTATGCCATTGAGGACATTTGCTCATCGCATCTCACACCTTTGACTTGTTAAAAACTGATGGGTCCCACTTTATCTTCATGGAACTAAGTGTCGCGAATCGCCAAATATCTACTAAGATTTTAGTGATCACCATTATGTCAAATCTCCAGATAACTGAAGTTAAAAGTTTGAACATTACTATCACCATTGTATTCTTCTGACCAGGCTAGTTGTTATAACTTGTGGTCCTGTGCCCTATTAATGTATGACGTGATGATGCCGCCAATTAAAGAACAGTGAATTATCGACTGGACCAATGACGCATAAAACCCATACGAGCAGTCTGGAGTCTTTATCGGTCCTGCCTCCTGCTTAGCGCTGCCTGTTGAGTCCAGAACACTGATAACAGCCTATGCGATATGAATTATGTATTTCAAACATACTGGGTTTATATACAAAACAAACAGACCACATCGTACCATAAAATAGAAAATAACATTTGTACAAGACCTAGCCAAAAGTGGCTGTGAATGTAGGAGACAGTAATTGACAGACTGGGCACAACTCAAGAATGGTAAGTCGTGTAATAATGGTTCATAAGTCAAAATAAGGCTGGTAATAAGGGAAACATGAATATGCATGGTTTAGCTACTTAACAATTATACGATAAAAATATCTGTATTGTATTAGTCCAGAATTAGATTCCAACAATTACCATTCATTATTCTCATTGGGATATAACACTAGTCGTAAAGGTATTTCACATGTAACATGAATTACATAGTGTTTATATCTTTTGCAACATTCGAAAATGAAGGACAACATGAATAAAGTGAAACAGTCGACTTTATAAATTCGCTCATCCCCATTGTAACCACTACATACCCATTATTTAGAAAGTTACATTTAAGTTATTATCGTCAATATATTGATTAATAGTTTTGAGGATTTTAAGTTGTCACTTTTTGAAATGTTGGTTCTCCTTTAACCTTATGTTTCCTTAATACTTTCCATCATTCAAGGGCAATTTATATCACTAACTGACATCAGGTAGGAAACCACTGAAAACAGTAAAACATCGACCGTCTGTTTTGCCATAGATTTGGATAACCACAACAGTTCACACCTACGATTTTGTATTCAATCAAACTTGAAACCTTCCATTCTCATCAAATACATAATATTTTTCCTCAGTTGTCTCTAAATTCAAATATTCGGCTATTAAACTTCAGTTCATCTGTCATATAATAAGTAATATGTGTAAATAATATCACTAGATTAGTTTCTGTCTTATTTTCAATGTAGTTGACTGTACATATCATGACTTCAGAAGATGTCAGTTCGTGATTGTACACAATCTTCACCAAACCATCTTATTAAACTATGACTATAGTTTCTACTAACTTCTATATGTATACTCCTACTCATAACTAGTACAGTTTTTCTGTTTAGTACTGTTTAGATTGATATAACTGAAATGGATATAATTTAAAAAGTTTCATGAAAAGTTCCACAACTTAATTTATTCAAATCTATTTAACCGTGAATAATTCTTGTTCTTGTTTGTGCTGATTGTTTTATTATGGTAAGGAATAACTTTACGCCCTTGTCACATCGACTATAGTAAAAGATTGTCGTTATATTTTAAGTTTTAATTCGAATAATTGTATACATGAATATACTTACTGTTTAGACGTTTATACAAAAGTTTGTTGTAATTAGTATTTAAAATTACTGTAATTTAAATGAAATTTCAATTTAAGGCAAAGTACAATTATGTTAGGTGTACTTTAGTAAATAATAAGGTTTCAGGAAAAAAGAATTAGTTGATTTTATTAAAAAAGGAACCGATCATCTGATTTAAAAAAAACATATTCACCATAAGCCTAGTCTTAGAATCGGTACAATTTATTCCCTATTAACAACTTTCGTCACATTATTATTATTATCGTTATTATTACTATTATCATTACTATTATCGTCACACTTGTGTTTCTCCTAATTCCTTCTTGCTATTCTCATTTCTCTTCTACTATTGACATATTTCATTGTCAATAAAAATTGTTTTGCTTTAAGTTACCATAGTATTAGTTATAATCAGCTGTTTCTTTTTCCGTTTTCTTTCAACTGAAAGCTTTCAACCTTATGTCAAATATTTAAAAAATTATTTCAAAGGAAATCATTGTATAATAATAATAAAAGTTATGCTATTCTTTGTCTGGTCTTATTAGTCTACGTAATCAACTTATTAACTAAGTTTAACCACTCAATATTTGTTTTTTGTGAATAACCTTTAGCAAACGTGTAATTAGCTTATATTTTTATGACATATCAGTTGGTGAGGCTTTAAATCTTTATGGGATGAGGTGATGGCTGGTACATATATTGTATGTTCACAATCACCGCCTACCTCGATGTGTGGTACCGGCGTAAGCATAGGTTGGAAGCTGGGGACGAGAAAGTAAGATTAGTCCAGGAAGTTGTTGGATATTAGTGTGAGCCATTGTCATAGCTGTACACCACGCGGTTGGGGTCCACGCTACTATTGTGGCACTTCATCAGGGACGCTAGATGATATGGCTAAGAATCGATCGCAATAGCGTATATATACATTCACTCTCTGTTTACACCTAAATTTAAGGTTTCAGAAGCACTTCATACTTTTTATTCTCCGAGTATTTTTTTCTTGAATCACATCCTGCATACCTAATCCTTTTTACTACCACTACTTTGGTATTCATCCTGATAATTTCATCTTTCTCTCCTGATACTACGCTCTTATGTTGCTTATAGCTGATATTCTTATGAATTATGTAAACGTTCATTTATGACTTAGACTCTGTAGAAGTTGGCTCCACCTACTTTGATCTCAGTTGTCAAATATAAAGTTTCTCTAGCCTTCATACCTGATACATAACTGGAAGTTGAGTACATTAACCTAAACTCCCTGACCAATTAGCTACTTACATACAATCTAATAATATTAAAAGAGTATCAGTAGATTATAATTGGATATTCGTAATCACTATTTGAAGAGTTAGATCACATTATTCTTTGATTGTGTTCGGTATGTTGCATCCACTACATAACGTAGTTAACTATCTCTCGTTTGTAATCTTTTGGCATAAACCTATGACTTAGCTGTTCTCATTCAATGTGAATCATTTATTGGAAACCGAAATCACTTTCTGTTAGTGGTAATAATAGATACAAATAATTATCACTGATTGACTGAGTCTTAAGGTTGTTAGTCAGCAGTGTTGTTTTAGTTCATAAACTCACCAGTCTCTGTTCTAAACAAGTACGGTTTTCTTGATTGAATTTCTCGACGAAATCAATGTTGAATATTCATGAATTTATCTCGTCATTAGGCAGATGTACCCACCTTTTAATATCCTTACAGATCTTAAACGTACTACTATTCACTGTTTACCTGCTTCTTCAGTTTTTATGTTTCTTTTTTTCTTTAAATAAAATCATGAACTGATTTAATTTAGACCACCATTAAAACTGAAAGCACTGGACTGTCATTTAATCTTAGTAAGGGATTCCTCATCAATGTGCATCCACGACTTCGCGCACAGGATTCGGACCCAGGGCCTTCGTTTGTGTATACAAATGATTAGTCTCCCTACCACTGAGCTGGCATCTACCTGTGTTAAGCCGTAACCTCAATCAATCTGCGACATTGCACGACCATCTTCCATTGTCTTATGTTGTTGATATCTTCAATTTCCTTCATTCTAATTACTTATTTATTAAACCCAATCTTTTGCTCTCATGTGAATTGTGGCGTATTAGACTAATTTGTATTCTTGCTTTCTAATTCTGTTCATTTAACATCCTAACAACTGGAGATATTTTACTGACTAGTTTCTGGTCGATGATAATGAAGAGATTGGAAGTTAAGTTACCACTGAATAATTGCTTCTCCATTCGACATCTTACTATTTTTTTAATCAACCTCGTTGTAAAAATGTATCATTCACGCCATTGTAATTCGATACTTATTTTGCTTGTATCTATGCTACTTGTCATTCTGATTAAATTCGACATGGTTTCCGTACGTTTTCGTTTTATAACTATGACTTTTCTCATATGAATATATTCTGATCACTCAAATCTATATGTATTTATTTGAATAATTAAAATCCTGATCTCTGTTTATTTTTACTTTCTTAATAGATCTCATCCATGGATGCGTTACACATTTTGTTCACTGACAGTATTTTTGATTTATTGGCTTTTTAATGGTTTTCTATTGGGTCTAACTGTTGGTTGTATACTAACATATACATTCATTACAGTGTATAATTATTTGCATAGTCGTACAAGCTATTCTAATCAAATTCTCTGTCCAATATCAGGATTGCCATTAGATCACTTGTGCTGTTCACTGCATTATCGACAAGAACAAGAGGGCCAGTATCAAGGTTCACAATGGTGGCCAATTTATTCACCAGCTATGCCAAATTTAACTTCTATTTTAACTAACAACGCGAACAGTACTAATAAATGTATGCAGTTAAGAAATTTGCCTAATTTCACTGTACCAAATATGCTTGAAGAAGATGTTAACAAGTCAACTATCTCAGGTCCATTGGGAAATAGTTTAGGTTTTAAATATGACAATAATGGACGGCCTGTATACAAAGGGTGGTTAAATGAGGTAGGTTATTGGAAGAAAATAAGGACTACCATTTTAACCAAATCATAATGAATGTCGTATTTCTTTAATTTATAGTCAGTTTAAAACTCATGAAAAACATGTATTCACCAATTATAAATTTTAAATTAGTTAAGTGTTCTGTTGATTTACTAGCACATTCAACTTTGAAGTGTCATTAATGAAACAATGCGTTTCATAGAAAGAAAGAATAAATGAATAGTCTCCTACTTTAAAAAAAATTTACCCTCAATATGTATGTATAACTATACCTCACCAGTATGTGCTATAAAAACGCCTGTTGCTATCAATTTAACATGAGCTACAAACAATAATAATAACAATAATCATTTTTACAATAAATCTGACAATTAATTTAAACTCCAAAAGAGACCATTTGTTTCAGTGTGACAGCGAATCATAGTTTTGCTTTTCAGGGAAACAATCATTAATAGATTAAGAAAACAAATTTGCCCTAATGTCATAACTAATATTCTTAATTTATGTCATTATCAGTTGATGGTAATCTTGTTAATAATGTCGTGTAACTTCACATCGTTTATATTCATGACTACAACTGATCAGTCTCTGTCCTCATATATTTGTGGTGGATGGATTGTTTCGATATGTAGTTATATTTAGTATGTGGTTGGCAGTGGAATTCAGGACGCGGGTTCCAGTCTTTTTGGGACTCATCAACCGGATATATTCTCATTGCAGCGTTGATCCTTACACTGACACCTGTCACTTCGAATCTTTGACATAATGATATATCTAGATAGTTCACTCATTAAATGATACACCTCAAATTATTTTGCTATTGTCTAGTGTCCAAACTCATCTAACCATAAACTAACTCGGTAACCAACAAATACCTGTTCATATATTAGACTTTGGTGTGAAAATTAATGATTCTGGATGGAGCATGATTAGAGCTTGCAACCTAATAACTGAAACATTAACTTTAACAACTGTATTGATTTCATGCACATAATTTCCTTTATCAGCTTAAAAAGACCAAAACAAAGCATTGAGCAGTATATCATGAATTCATTTTATTTCGTTTGATTCTCGTGAGCTGCTTAAAACTTGTAATATTTAAAAATTAAGAAGTGAGTTTGAATTATTTACAGGAAGGCGTTTTGTTGGAAGTTCCAATGATCGATACAGAGGTAGTGGCAATAGATTTTTGACTAGCGTGATAAACGGTAACCAATTAATACTTTAATAAAAATAATGCTTCTAAACATAAACTGAGCAAGTCAATATGATTTCTAATCTTTGAAAAGAATTCCGTTAGTTTATTTACATTTGTACTACATACGTCAATAGATATTTATTTACTTTTAAGTGCTGGCTCTTTGATTACTGCCACTGTCATGGAAGTCCTACTCACTGCCTTCTCGCGGAGGGGGTGTTTACGAAATTGAGAGGACGAAAAGCGAATGTCCGGCGCTTTTACCGGGTTTACGGATATGGAGAATCCACTTAGGGGAGTTGGAAAACCCTCATTCCAAACCAATGGTTCACATAGGCTCTACGATCCTGAAGGAACAAATGGTGTATGGGTCTGTTGTTGGTCACCGGCTACCATGAGACTGCATCTCCTGACGTCGCTCCACTGCCTCGTGGATTAGACATCTAGGTCAAATGATCAAGGAGTGATGCCCAAGGAAAAACACCTGCTTCGGTTCGGGTACCCATGCAGTATTTTAGCCCTCACACAAATCGAATAATGGAGTGTAGCGCTCATATATCTGGAATCTTGTACCAATATTTATGTTTTTAAATAAATAAAATAAGTACAAAGTGTTCCTCTGTTTTTCCCTGGATGAAGTTTTCATGTACCTTTCACACTAAATAATATGTGTATCTTTATTTTTTTTTCTGTAGATTATTCATTATGATCCTGAAACTCATCATATTGGCAAAACATTTTCCGTCTTCCTCACTCTTGATGGTACACAATTACGCCTACAACGCCCAGAACATAATATTACTCGTAGATCTTTATGGAATGATGAAATCCCATCAACTACAACTATACGATTCAAACAGCAGCATATTTATGATTTAACTAATGCAACCGTTACACTTCTTCCATGTGGTTTAGTCGGCAAACGTCTATGGAGTAGGAAATATCCTATTTGTATTACCGTCCCCACTGAAAGTAGATTCAAGGTAAATGCTAAAATGAGAGTTATATTTATCAATAATTGATCTTTTGTTGTCAATGGATTTTTGTATATTTAATATTGAATACATCAAAAATTTGTTTGTATTAAACTATGAAGTTACTGCTCATACGTTGCTTTATGGTCAGTCAGTCATGTGCAGCGTAAAACCTGTCACATAGAGAGATAAAATTATTTCAAGACAAATACCTGAGTAGTAGGAGTAGTAATATAATAAATTAGGAATAGAAAAAAGGCATAAGGAGGTTTCAGGACTCAGGTTCTCAGGGAAGATAAAGAGTGAATGCAACTGCACTATGCCATTTCAAAGTCTCCAAACATTGATTATGATAATCATGTCGACTCCAAACAGGTAGTCTACACCTATTCATATGGCTAAGTTCAATTGTCAATGACTGTATGGACTATTGTCATGTCTTGGTTTGACCGACCCTAGTTTTCTTCCAACCTACTCCTAGATCAGATAACCTCACTCCCCGAGGTAGCATGTGGTTTGGCATATGTAACTCATGTCACAACCACCTCAGTTGATGAAGATCTACTGTATCATCAATCAACTCGCCATCTTTATTTAGTACCCGATACCCAATCTCAGGATTCCTCACTCATTGGTCCAAAAATGTGCGAGTAATGACTTGAAATTACTGATATTCTAATACTATAGTAACCCACCAACATTCTTTATTCTCAATGGTCATATTTCACATCTGTAAATTAAAACAGACCGAACTGTTTTGTGTAAACTCATCCTTTGGTCGGTAGATAAAATCTGGCCAAGGCTTTACAGAATATATTTTTTTACGAACTTACTGTGTACTATATTGTAAATATTCCTCTGATGTTATATCCCGACGAGAACTATGAATGGTAACTTTTGAGAACTATTTATGAACTAATATGATACTCATATTTCCTATTGTATAATTGTTGAGTAACTTAACTATTTATATTCATGTTTTTTTATTATGAGCTTTATTTTGACCCATAGACTATTACTATACGACTTACCATTCTGAGTTATATCCAGTCTATTAATTACTGTCTCCCACATTGTGGCTTGATCTTGCACAAATGTTATTTCATATTTTATGGTACTATGTGGTCTGATTGATTGGTATATAAACTCAGTATGTTTGAAATATAACGATTCATATTGCAGAGGCTGTTATTGATATTTTGGACTTAACTGGCTGGGCTAGGCAGAAAGCAGGACTGACAAGTATTCTAGACCGCTCGTACGGGTTTTGTGTGTCACAGGTCCGATCAATAAATCGCTGCTCTCTAATAGGCGAGTACAAGATAATAACAATTTCCGGCACAAGTTATAACATCTGACCATATCATTTTTATTTCAAATTACTTCGCTTTTGTTTTTTATTTAGTAATTAATCTTAAGTGTATATAACTTTATTATCAGTACCTGTTCGCCTTGTTTGAATATTAAAGACTTTTTCACTTTATTTCTCAATTACTCGACTAAAGAACGTTTGAAAATCATCTTAACCATGTTTTATTTTGAAATGTTGTAGCCTTAGATCTTTCTTCAAGTAGATCGTATGATTGGTTGCTATCGAAATATACATATCGTCAATCCTCGTATATAATTATCGACTTAATCCGTGTTAGTGAATAACGGAAATAGATAAGCCAAATACGAGAATGCGTATCATTTTTCACTGATTGATTTGAACAGGCAATCAGAGGAATGAAGCGAAGAGATGACGTGCGGTTGAGATGGCATGTGAACCAACCCCATTTATTCAAGCGTTAATCAATATTTATAGTCACACAATAATAAGTTACAGACATGTGATAAATTAGATAAAGAGTCCACACACATACGCTCATAGAAAAACGGTCAAGATTGGTAAGTGAATAAATAACAAGGTCAAAATGTGATTCAGGTAGAATGAATAAATTCAGTCAGTCAGTCAGTTACAACGTCGAATTTCGTACGTACGTACATCGGTTCGAGTCACCATACCACATTAGCACAGATGCAGTTGTCAATTCAAATCCCATAGTAGTAGAGGTAGTAAGAGTATAAGCAGTAATCCAAAAGATTAGGGTTTGAAGATATTATTCAAGAAGTATAATCCAGTGAAGTAAATTTGGAAAGAGAAAAAAGATAGGGACATGAAGAATTCAGAAGGTTAGAATTTAGGAGAACACAAATAGTGGATGCACCTTCGCGATTGCAAGCGAATAAATTGGCTTGTCCAGAAGCTAGAATAAGTCATGTGGGCTTAACTTGGTAACCGACACTACAATGTATTCCGTAACAGATGATAGAAATTCGATGACTTTAGAGAGGTTTTTATAACTACATCTCTAGACTCAAAAGTTAGGGTCTTATGTAATTTTTCATAGCTTTATTTATCCTATCAACAACTGTATTGTGATTGCAGAAAGGATACTTGTAGACTGAGGTTTCAGAAATGAAACAGATATTTCCTAAGCCTTAGGGAATCTTCACTACATAGTGTAAAACCCGAAAATATTGCATCAGAAAATAACTCATAAATGCATCAGGGTAGTTTAATTTCTTCCGATTTTCAATCTACTAGTTTCTTTGTCTATAAATTATGGTTTGTAGATTATTTTTGGTTGGCCTTGATTTGGTAGTTTCAGAGAATAACTCTTGACCATTCTGACTAAGAATAGCCATGCGCAAATAATCCTATAAGCCACATTCTTTCACTCTCCTTCACCATTAAAATGATGTTGTTTTCTAACTTGACATTCAAATATTCCCTTATAAAGTACGTACCTTATAATGGAAACAATATGAATTTGTAAACTGTAAATCACAAAGTTTCACCCGTGTTTACGTCTTGATTTGTTTGTTTCAATGAACAATACATTCCGCTTTTTCTACAGCGTAAAAATGAAAGACTTGATTCACTACCATCATCGACAAGCTTTCCAAATATCATATTATCTACCAGCTCTAATGTACCAGTGATTGAAACCTCTGACTTGTCAGTGGATACATCTATTCCATCAGCTGGAGATATGGAGTTCCCCGATGACACTACTATCAATGTGTTGCAAGCTTCAAGCAAATCAAACGCGAAAAATTTATATTTATTCGGAAGAACATGTCGCGAAAAAGAAACATGGTACCGTCGACTGAAAGCTGCCTCATTGGGCACACCTCTTATATGGACACCTCAGATGGTAAGAAAATATTTTTTTAGGTATAGTGTAAGTTGGTAATTTTTTTTATAAATCTCATTGATCAAATGATACGATAATACCTTGAAAAAATTGTTTAAATTCCGAGACCACATTTTATGAACTACATTTTGTGATGTTTTAAGGATTTTGCGAAACAGTGAGATTATGGATGTGACGTAAATGTGACTAAGTAATGAAATTAGATCACATCACAAATTGAGATAAGCTGAAACAAATTATTCATCTAATGTTCAGTTCTCATGTCTGAATTGCATTGATTTCTACTGAAACTGCTCGCTGTGTTCTACCGTAAAATACTTGTTATTTTGTATGTGTGACACATACCTGGCATAAGTATAAGTTGTTAAAAATCTAACGACAAAAAATTGTAATTTCGGTTTAGTAAGTTGGAATCGCATGTCGTTTTGCTTTCGGAAATTCCTAGATAATTTTTGATATGTTAATTAATTAAATTATCTCAAATATTCTAGAACTACCAAAAGCCCCATTAAAACTTTGATGCTTAAATTCTTTCGCATTGTGAACAGATTATTTGTTAATGACTGACAATTCATTTTCCAACAATGACAATTTAAAGTTAGACATTGATATCGCGGGATTACCAACTCAGTGGTCTAGAGGTCAAGCGTCCGTGCACGAGACCGTAGGTCCTGGGTGCACACTACTGAGGAGTATCATACTAGGATGAAGAGGTCGTCCAGTGCTTCCAGGTTTTTAATTGTGGTCTAACATTGTTTGGTTCACAATTGAAATAAACTAGCAATTTTGTTTACATTTATCAAATTGAACTATCAGCTGAATCATTACCCACTAGTAATTATTTTCTTAACAATTTTGTTTTATTCCTCCAACAAATCTCGATCTTGGCCACCTCTTTAGATTTATAGCTGAAGAACCCGATGAGAACTTATTGAAAAGAATATATATATATATATATATATATATATATATATATATATATATATCCGAGTTCTTTTTGTAATATGATTTGAATTTTTCAAAAAGGTGGACTCAATTGGTACTAAGCACTCTTGCTTTCATTGTATATAGATTGGTCTCATTAGTCACTGCATTATTAGTGCTCACATAATTACTTTCAGTCTTCATTCCTCACATCTAATTCGTTGATAACACCATGTGATGGCAAAGCTTTATGTACTGTCAAATAAATTATTTTCACGTTTTGTTGAACCCCAATTTTTAATAATAATTTATTGAGGTATCTTTCAATTACGAAATGCATGATTATGATGGTTTAACGGATAAATATTCTAAAGATCAAACGTAAATTTACTTTTACGACTATTATGGCTAGTACAATTGTTTTTCTGTAAATTATAGCATGCACACTATACTGGGCCATACAATACTTAATCCTGTAACACCAAGTTATGCTTTTGAGATTATTCGAGTGAATATGTTTTTTAATAATGATTTTCGTTTTTCAATATTGAACTTCATTACATTTTTTTATAAACTTGATAATGAAATCAACTGTCCCGTTTCTCTTTTATTTGTTTCTTTTTTTATAGGCCGTGCAACATTATCTTTTGGCTTCAGATATTAATACTAGTAATAATAACGTTGGTTTATCGGACTACTTAATTGGTACTGCCACAGCAACTTCTAATACCATTTCCAATCACAATGACAGCACGTTGAGTGATGATGAGAGTCAACCTGATAGAAATACATCATCAAATCTGGTAACTTGTTGTGATTCAACTGCCAGTACCGCTAATACTGATGTTGCTACCACTAGTATTAATAGTAACAATAGTAATAGTATTCCCACTGGTTTAAGCAGTACAACCAATACTAATAGCACTCATTCATCCAGTATAAATCTTTCAAATTCTGGCGTTCCAATACCTGGGCATCGCGAACCAGTCTATGTTTCGTATGTCCGATATATGGCTAAATTTATGCCCGCCAATTGGCTTGTACGAAGTGCACAAGCATTAAAATTAAATGTTAATCAAATTAGTTGTGATACAAATATGATATGGCTTAATGCATTAATTGGTCGTTTGCTATGGGATTTTCTTCGTGAACCTTATTGGTTAGAAAAGATAAAAAATAAGATTCAAGCAAAGTTGAAAAAAATACATGTAAGCAGTGTGGATTTGTATTTTGACATGTTTTTATTATTTTTTCTTACCTCCTACATAATTGATGCAGTTGTAAATTATCATTCCCTAGAAATCACAAATCAACGTTGATAGATTATTACTAATGCTCTGTTAAGATGGAATAATCGAAGCTCTTCCTCTGTAAGATTTAATTTAATAGTAAGAATGAACATTAATTGGTAACGTTTATCGTTAGTTGTCCTTGTGATAGTATTATTAGAAGTCCTTATTTGTATTTTGTCTTTCGTAACAGAAAGTATAATCTCTAATTGGAAAGCTTTAGTACTTTAGATTCGTTTCTAAGAGCTATAGACTTTGGTGTTGTCTGTAAGAACTCATTAAGTAATACAATATGGAAAGAAACAGTTTATTCTAACCTTTTCCAATTTGTATATGCAAATATTGTCATGCTTGTTTTACTTGTTTGTAAGCATAGGATTAATTGGTTAGTGATACACTGGAACAGTAGATCTCTTTTCTATTCCCTCAGTTGGGATATCTAATGAGACTTGAACCTTTTTATTATTATCATGTTAACAACCGACCATCGAAAACCTGAAAGTATTGGACGGCCGTTTCATCCTAGTGTGGAACAAGCGTATTTCGGCGTCCTATTTTAGGACGAGACGCCCGTCCAGTGCTTTCAGATTTTCAATGGTGGTCTAACATTGCTTGGTTCATGATTTCAATGAGACTTGACGATCCCCACAACCCTATACTAACGAAAATATATTCCACTTAATTATTATGCAGAATGATGTTATTGGTTAAGGAATTTATATATAGGAATTTTACATATTAACAAATAGCTAATACAATCATTCTATATTTTGTTTTACCTCTGTACAAAAATATCATAGCTTCCTAATTTCATCAACGAACTCACTGTCGTTGATATTGATTTGGGCTCAGAAATACCTGTACTAAGACGTGTCGGATGTCCTTATCTGGATGCACATGGTCTGTGGATTGAAGTGGATGTTGGTTATGCTGGCGGATTCTCATTCGCTTTGGAAACAAGTGTGAGTAAATTAAAAGGAGCAAAGTAACTTTGGGAGAAATACTTTTTAGAATTACATTTTCTCAATGACTAAAAAAGTTTAAAATCTCATACTGCACATCAATTTACGTGTGCATCAGTTCGACATACGAGTTATCTCATGTGGCATAAAGTCCCCTCATACTGTTTCATGTTTAATTCTTCTTCTAAGGAATTCTTAGGAACACCTTGACGTATTACTTTTAAAAAATTGACATGATGAAAGCCGATGTTAAGCTCTTTAATGTGGTTGGTCAATAGAAAGTGTCTATTCAGAGTACTTGTAAAACTTATGCTAAACTAATGGTGTATGAAAGCTCCAGAAACTAATATTGTACAAATCCACTCTGGTTACCGACTACACGTGACGTTTCACTTTTTCATGGATTAGATTTCTAATTCACTGTGTCGGGTTCCAAAACAAAACCATTTGGTTGAGTTTATGTGTACAGAAATTATCACACAAATGCATGTTAGTGGGTGTTTACTCCTCTTATGTTTTCTGAACGCTAGGCTTGACCACTGACTGTAAGATTAGTTTGTTTGAATTAAATTTAGCCACCTCTTAGACCATTTAACGTAATAGTTGTTTTTGTTATTAATTTTATCAGAACTTTAATTTGTGGAGCTATCCTTTACTACATGCTGTTCCAGACTGTTCGAAACTGACGTATAAAAAAGGAATATGAACTGCAATCATTATTATGCTACCTTGTTTCATTAGTGTGTGCTTCAGGTAATCTGTATTGGACAGTTATGTTGATAACTTCCGGACTCGTATTCAGTTTTGATTATTTTCTGTCCGGATTTTGGGGATTCTTATTTCCTAGAAAGTCATTAGTTTCTTAATTCGATATTCAAATATTACCCAACTAAGCATATATGGATTGACTTGTTGGTCAACTTTTTGACGTTAATTTCATTATGATTCAATGATCAGTTCGCATAAAATATTATTTAGTAATTTATCTTAACGAAGTAATTATTCCCTAGGCAGTATTCATCACTGATCAGTCTCTGTAATATTATTATGAGCCCACTAGTTACTTACTTCAAGAGCAGTCCTTGAAGTTCAAATAGAAGTCATAGCCGGTGAAGTCTAATGATTCAGTGATCGCTGCTTCGTGTAGCAAACTGTACTAAAAGAGGAGTATGTATTATTGGACGTCTACTAAATTGTTTAATGTTTACCGCTTGTTACGAGTTCTTAAATTGAATGAACACTGCTGATGAGTTCTACAATAGGTTCAGTCCCATGGTTGTGTATTTGGAATTTTTTAAGGTTTATCGTGTTAGGTATCTGCAATAAACTACCGTGTAACTCCTTTAATCAATACGTATAAGTCATTCAGTATACCTCTTACTGATCTTGGAGAATTGTAAGCCATTAGATATACGTAACTTAGGATCATTTTCAAATCCAAGTTTAATAAATCACTCTCCTTTTCAAGATAATGTATTCCTTAGCTTTAGCTACATATTTATTTTGAGTTCCATAATTTACGATTAGTATGCATTAGATTTCATGTTGGGGAAACCATTTATCTAAAATCATGTACAAAGTATAGGCTTTGAGACACTTTTATTGTATGTAAATAATGTTGGTCCTACATACCACTCCAAGCTAAAGTAGGTGGAACGTTGTTCTAATAAGGAATTCAGTGGTTACAGGTCGAATGTCTTAAACACAGCCATGATAACTAAAACAAATTGATTTAAACTTGTTAACTTAGGGTACATATATACATACCTAAGTATGTATATTTACTCAATGAGATATGTGTCTTAATCATATTAGAACGTACTTTTGTTTCATTAGTTCGTGTGAGCTTTATTCATATTACATCGATTTATGAGGTTGAACAGTATCTCAGCTCCCTTTACACATTGATTGATTATGTTAATTACCAAATAGCATTGATCTCTTCATAAAAACCCACTTAACAGTAAATCAGTAATCCATTAGTAAACAATGCTAACATGGAGTCTACATTCACAACGTATTGATAATCGCCATATATATATATATATATATATATATATATATATATATGTTGTATCTTGAGTTGATAACAATTTCCTGTTAATTTTCTCAACAAACGGATTGTTTCATTCTCTTTATCTGTGAACATAAATGACAGCTATATATAAAAATGAGAGTGGGAGAAACAAAAATATCTAGATTTGTATGCATGAGAACTTAATATGTTAGTAGGATATTTTCTTTTTCTCTATTCTTTCGGCTATTTTTAAGTCATTTTGTGTCTCCGCCTATAAGTGTTATAAGCTTATCGATTTGTGTACACTGTGCTTGCGTATAGCTATGAGTGTTTTCAACAACCAATCAATATAATTTGTAAAACCTGTTGTGTCGTATAAACTATGAGTTTTTAATGTCCTAGATATGGTTCTTGTTCCTACCCTACTACTACTACTTTTTTTTACTGATTATTATTATTATTATTACTATCATTATTATTATCATTATTATTATTTGCGTATGTACTTGATACTTTGATCAACATGAAATATGAGAATAACATGAAGAAAAAATTCCGTACCTGAGCTTATTTTGTATTTCTTTGTCATTACCTAATAGCTATGTGTTTACTTATTCCCTAACTATGCATTACGTTCAATATTTATGATGTAAATTGTTTCTACTAATCAATTGAACGTAGTACCCAGTTTTAGCGAGTCCCACACCCATTGATTGATATTAATCACCACTGAAATGGTCTTTCACTAAATTGGTCATTGTGTGATACAGTGGAATTCCGTTGGTTGTAGTAGGTGTCGTTCGATTCCAGTTATTAGTTCTTTAAGTTGGTCGACCCTATCTCACAGAGATGAACACATACTTCCCTAAAATCTCCCTTCTACTCTTCAAAACATAAAATAAACCCATCACTTGACCAAAGGCTTAGTATAGAAGTGCAGCCACTAAATATTTGTATCATAACAGGCTAAATGTGATTACTCTTTTTTAAGGATTGAATTCGTAAATTTAAATTGCTTTACATCTATTTCGATGGATACAACTGGCTAATATCTTTAGCAATCACAGCTATAGTATATTTGAAAGGCAAGTACATTATTATGTACCTTGTAAACAAGCTACATTGACATTTACTTCTAAACCAACTAGGGTTACTAATTAACTAGAGTGTTCAGTATGAATAAAGCGGGGATGTGAACCTAACTTTTGACAATGAAATGTTCAAGTCACTCATCCTCAGTTCTAAATGAATCGTATTGCTTCTTAGTGTGTAATTAAATATCATCTATTTATTAAAACTGACTCAGTTCGAATTTATATTTATTTATTTTTAATATTCTTCAGTGTTAGATGCTTTAATAATTCATTACATATTTCTTTGTTTAATATTTTTTATTTAGGTTAATTTAATGCGATGGAATCAAAAACTTCGTGAAGAAAAAGATATTAACTATTCATCAGGTTCGATCGTTTACTTATTTTTTATAGACGAGATTTGTTCTATTTTTTTCAATAAAAGTGTTTCAAAAAAAAAGTTTCGCAGCATATTATCAAGCCTTGTGGTATATCACTATGATCGCTTGCCTTAAGCGTGGTTTGTACTACTGTCCATAAAAGTTGTTACACTGTAAATTTGAATTGAGGTCGACATGATTATCGTAACCAATCTTTTGATATTTCAGGTGAAATGACTCAGAATCAGTCTGAACGACTCAGGTGCGTTCACTCCTTTTCATCCCTTAAGTCCAAAGTTTCGAATTTTTCTTATATTTTTCAATCCCATGAACTCATTCTTTTCCAAATCATGCCGTTTGTAGCTATCTTTTTTCTGCTTCTCATATTGTTATTAATTTTATTTCTCTGGGATTTGTCCTGATTATTTGAGATTTTTGTGTTAATTTAGTGTGACAACATGAATCAACGTACATGTTTAACGGGTTCTACGTTTCATTTGGCTAACTGACTTGTTTTTATTGTATTGAATTTGCGTTATTGATAAAGACTACAGGGATAACAGCGGTGAGTGTTTTTGTGAAATACTCACTTTGTAATTACTTTTTTTTTTACCAGTCTCCCCTATTTTTAATGATAAAGTTGCAAATATAAGGTACTTTTCTCTTCCAAATGAATTATTCTTTTGTTTGATTCTGTCATCGACGCCTTCCAGAAGCGTTCAGATTAGCAATAATAATCTCTCTCTAAACATGCCAAAAAATGTAACTGCATATATCAGTAACGATATACTTGCTATTGGTTCTATGTACTTTGCAGTAAAAATTCCACTTATTTAAACAATGAGTTAAAGTTAAATTCCATGGGTGCGCAACGTATACAACCAGCATTCACAGTTTTTTAAATCAACTAGCATTCTTCACTTAGTTGTTCTTTGTTAATAAAACTGCACCTATATGTTAAAATTTAAACTTTTGCTTTTCATGGAGAACAAAATAAATTTGACGAATGAAACAGGAACAATACAGTTAAATGCTATTTATCTGTTTACCGACATAAAGAGTGGTCAATTATGAATAACACTTCGGTATTCATTTCAATTAGTAGTCGACATATAAGTGAATATTAACAAATAATGAAAATGTTTGGTGCGAGTCAATGTGAAGCGTCGATAACAATCAACAACTGAAATTATTATCATCCAAGATTATCAAAACACAAGTAGTCATGTATCTTTGTGATTTTCTTCAAGATCTTTTACATTAGTATTTTTTGTGTAAAAAGAAAAATGGAAATGCAGTTAAATCAAAACCTTCTCTTTTTCATCCACTCTCTCCCAGATAATTTTGCTCAAAATTCACTATCCAATGAATCTCTGCCAAAAGTTAATTCTCGTTCGATAACAAAAATGGCCGCTTACTTATCTGATGAAGAGGACAGTGCTGATTCAACAACTGACTCTGAATTAGATGAAACGACTAACATTAGTCAAAATTCCAGTCCTATAAATAGTTTACGAACTGGGCGTAACTTACCATCCACTGGATTAATCTTAGGTGGAATAAAATCCGGTGATAATGAACGTGGAAACCCTGAAGACAACAGGTAAAAGGTTGCTATAATTTATCATACAATAAATATTTAAAAAAGTCTCTGCTACTTAAAATAACAAAATCTCTGCATGCTTTTTTAGCCGCTTGCAGGTGTTTCTTACTATGGAATGTTATGAGGTTTTTCAAATTTTATAGCCATCATCAGGAACTGATCCTTTTTTTGGCACCAGATAACAGTTTCGTCCTAGTATAACTACCTCATCAGTGTTCATCCACAACCACATCGGGGATCGAACATAAGACCTTCACGTCTCACTGTAAAGACTATCAGTTGTGTTGGCTGATGGAATGGATTTTAAATTATATTCTTTTTATACTGCGGTAAGAAAATACTAAAGATATAAAAGTCTCTGTCACAACTGCTGAAATAACCATTTTTGTAGCGTTTTGAATCTCAGGACTAGTTGACTTCTCCCAGTGAGTGTTTAGTGAAATTTATTCCATAATTGGATTTTTAAAGTAACATCACTACCAAAGAATAAATCTTTTCTTATGTTTATTGCTCGCTAGGCAAGTTTCTACTGGGGGTTGTCGTTGAAAGCTCTAATAGTGTCATAAGTATAATGTCATAAATTGCACTACTTACAGGCTTTGATTCTGAGTATCAGTAAGCACGACCCTTAATTTAAAACATGATATACTATCATTCGCCTTTGAGTTGTAGTGCCGTGCTTCCTTGATTGATCGCCTCGATAACTGTTATAATGCAAGTCTTGACGGTGCATAATATCAGAAGGTAATGGGAAGCGGCAACTACATTTTTATTAACAAATGATGCAGACCAGAAAGCTGTGAGCACATGAGCAAGTGTAAGCGAGCGAAACATACATGACACGTATTGGAGATGGCTGGGAAGCCAACTCGAGGGCAAAGCGAAAATAATACGTATTGGAGATGGCGGGGAAGCCAACTCATTTTAAGCAAGCGTTAATCAACATTTATAGTCATACAAAAATGAATAACAGACATATGATGAATAAGATACGAAGTGTGCATACACATACGCTCATATAAAATGGTAGTCAAGGTTAATAAGCGAATAATTAACAAGATCAAAATATGACTCATAATGGACGGACGAATTGGCTTGGCCAGAGGCTAGAATAAAGTATATGGGCTTAACATATAAACTGATACTACAGAGTAATTATCAATTTTTATCTCAGTTTTTACGGTTATTGCAGAAAATCTCTTTGTTTTAGTAAATTAGTCCATTAAAACAATTGATAAATCCATTGTACATTGAATATTGATTATCGTATTTAAAGCAAATTCAATGTTATGAACATATTTGAATTCTTAAATTTTACTGATTTATATTCCTTTCTTTAATTATTAACTCTTTCATGATAGAGTTTACCACTTTCAACCAGTAACTTGCTACAACTCATTAAAGCAAATCACTTTATGTAACCAACAATACACTTGTTTTACTAGTCAAAAGTCAAATCTTTAAGTAATTGAACTAAGTGAAAAGAGCATCTTATTTATGTGTATATAAACAGATTTTGTAGTTGATATGCTTGATGCTATTACGAGTTCACCTCACTCGGTAAACGGAACGAAGGACAATGATACAGTGACATTATAGGCTATTCTAATCCGTTGTCCCGGCCCTGCTAACTAGATCAAGAAGTCTTGAATAGGCGTAGAGAATGTATTCTACAATCACCCAGAAAATACGAGGTCGCTAAGAGCGCAAATCAAGCTTATTTATACAATGAGGGAAGTACTACTCACTGCCTTCTCGTGACACCGGTGTTGTTTACGAAATTGAGAGGACCAATGACAGTCAAGGATTTCCGAGTGGGTTAGTGGATGTGGAGTGTCCACCTAGGGGAGTTGGAAAACCCTCATTCCAAAATAATGATGTACATGGGCTTCAGGATCCAAAGGGAACAATTGGCGTATGAATCAATCGTTGGTCACCGGCTACCATGGGACTACATCTCCTCATGGTTCTCCGAATCCTGGAGTAGACATCAAATCTGAGATGGAGGCACATCCATCTGACGAGCCC
>NC_031496.1:5500476-5501672 GCF_000237925.1 Schistosoma mansoni
TGTATAAATCAAAGTAGGATGCTTCCTAAAATGGATATATAAAAGTTATTTACAACAGCATAGGATAAACTATTTGATAAAAAATAGCTGTGTCGAAACTACAAAGGTAGAAAACAATCGAAAATGGGAATGAAGAGTGCTAGAATGGAAACTGTTACAATAACGTAAGTGTTCAATGAGTACAGTAGAACTGGAAACAAGTGTTATGGATGTAAAGGATATGCATTAACGGTGATAGATAAATCGAAGTCTACCAGTTCACGTGAATACTTGAAATATTGCACAACAACGAATAATCATTACACACCACGCACTCAAAAAATATTATGGTTGAAACTGATTACTGAAGTTGTAGTATAAAATGATAAACAAGAAGAGAGTGAAGATAGAAAGCACTAATCGATTTAGCAGCCTATTACACTTATAAATTCAATTAATTGAATATAAAGCGTAACTTCATTATATTATCTGGTCATCACTCGAAATTCCATCAATAATACACAGAGTAGCTAGCGTTAAATAAAATTCTCTGCTAGGTGCTTGAAGTTATTCGGCATTAATTTTCAAGACTATAACATCGCGATTGTTGACATTTAGATTTTACAGTTTATTACAGTTCTCTCCATTATTGGTTCACTGATCTAGTCTTACATTGTTTTATATGGAAGGATTTTTATTTACATCAAGAGTTAGACAAAAGATGTCATTTAAGTCATTACAAATTTGTTCTGTGGGTAAACAGGATATTGATCATTTAAAATGTATACATATTTGATCTTTTACAAATAGGAGTTGCATTGACTGAACGATCTATTGACTGTGCTGTCATATGGTGAATTAACATTAGATTCATCGTTTGGTGGAGATTAAATTTCAGAAATTTAGATTACATATAAAAAAAGAACATAGTGAATTTCTCTTATACAGTTAGTGTTTTATGAATTGAGTTATAAATATACACTTAAGTTGGTAAATGCATGCTTGTATTAATAATGAATACCCATTGTTTCATTTGAAACTATAAAAAGCGTGTAAATTTTTAATTTATTTACTTTATAGTCAATGTTTTCCCCCCCCCCCCCCAAAAAAACAATAGAAAGATAACAGCCTAACTTACTCTACACTTGGTTAATTGATTTTCTCTCTCTCTCTCTCTCTCTCTCTATATATATATATATATATATATATATATATAT
>NC_031496.1:5501872-5505214 GCF_000237925.1 Schistosoma mansoni
TATATATATATATATATATATATATATATAATTATTGTCCAGGTCATTTAATCGTCTTTCTCCAGTTTCACCAAACCGGTATGTATCAATCTCTAAATAAGCAATATTACATTAGTGATAATCTTATTGTTTGTGAACTAACTCTGCTTCTCTACTCCAACGCAGACACATAACCACCTCTTCTTTGTTCACTAGTTTTGTTTGCATTTCTGCTCAACATTTAATTCCATCCTAAAGCATTCACACAAATTATTCATAACATTTTTAATTGTATCTTCGTTAACATATTCTTGTGTTTTTTTTTGGTTGAATGTTATATCACTCATTGTGTGTTTTTATGGTTTAAGAGGAACCAAAATGATGAATAGTACCACCTAAAGAACCAATGTTTTCATAAAGACGAGTTACATAGTGCTTGTGCCATTGGAGACTCCTTAATAAACACAGTGTCGAGGGTCAATTATCTTTGTGTTACTTTTTTCTCTGATCTCTCTTAGTCTTCTCATGTTTTACTGTCATCGAAAAGGGTTTACTGTTTGACTTACTACATAAAGAGGCTGCATGCTTTTGGGGTTACTCGCCATTTACTCTTACAATTTACAAAGTCTTGCATATTAACTATTATTCTTTACTGTTCTCCATTATACCTCTCCAAGCTTTTAAGAAAAGACTTTTCTGTACTGCGGGGAGTGCTGAAGGCAGTTAGCAAAGTGTTTGGTGAACCTTTTGAGATCATTAATTATATGGTTGTGGATAGAAATCTTAAGTCTTGCAAACTCCTGGCAGGTGTTATCTTATCAGATACTAACCATCCACTTCATTCATATCTTTCTCCTTGTATATCTTCTGGTAGAACGAGACGTAAATACATTAAAATCCATGCACTCAAGCAAATCTATAAAAAGTTCTGTAATACCTTACCCAGCAAATATACTCCGTGACGAACAGGTTGTTGCCGACCATCGTTATTCAATAGGATTGATCTATGAACCATTAAATGCCGCTCTTACAATGGATTCACATATAAACTAGGTATTTACATTATTGCAATGGTTACCCGTAAATCAGCTGGTTGAAGGGGTCTACAATATGCCGTCTGATATATGAAGTCGCCTGATTATCACTTTGAATAATTACTTATATATTTCAAAGTAGTTAATACACGCAGGTTGTAACTGGTTTTGCTATGAAATCTCACCCACCATATATGGAATGTGTCAGAGATTTGTATCCCAACAACCTATTGAGCACACGTGCTTGTTCACTTCAAGAGGCACAGTTTCATTCACGTTTTTTATAAACTTTCCATGAAATGACTGGTTTATCCCGAAATCATTCTACGTGATCTTGGTCGAGATAAACGATCATCTTTAAGCGACAATGGTGATTCACTAGATATTATTTATTGCAATCCCAGAATCACCCTACTTCGAGCGAAATACACACATCCAATATGATGGTTATATCACTGTCAAATTTAAGATTAATCCAAATAGACAGCAGTGAAAGATTCTCATTCAGTGGCATTTTTCATTATCCTTAAAATTCAGTCCGTATCCACGAAAATCTCTCAACGCGTGAATAAACTGAGAGGTGAACCGGGGATTTCCAAATTTATAAAAAAAATGTTTTCAACAGCTTCCATCTAAAAGAAACTTTATTGTCACATCTCCATTCACAGTAAATTCGAGAAAAATCTTGATAAGCTTCAAGACCTGAGTGACATATCGTTGCCCCTTCTCATGTATAAATGAACTTTCAACTGAAGTGAATGTGTCAGGTGCTGTTAATCTGGCCTTCCCGTCCTGCTAATCATTTCTGATGTGTTAGTGGTTAAGGGAAAACTTGTACAGTTGCAGTTAGTTTACTGTAGACTTCTACAAACTAAGGCCACTTAAATTGTAGTAGAAATGTCTGTCTTTCAAAAGGTGAGTGTTGTACTTAGCAGTTCGTTGCGTATTGCTGTACTGTTGTGAGACTTGGAATTTTAATGTAGAAGACATATGTTACAGTGTATCAGATGATATGTTTTCGAAAGACTCTCTTAATATGTCAGTAATGCTGAGATTGTTGGAATGACTCTGTTGAACAACTCGATATTTTCCCTACAGGGTGGATTCTCAAATCCAAAATTTATAACGAAAAGCACTGAACATCTAACGAAATGAATATATTAGAGAATTAAGAATTATTTCTGTATAGAATATTTAGCTTAGTAAATATGATTTAATTGATCAAGAATAAAAATGTAGGCCATAGAATAGGCAATGGTTCTTCGCCTTCGGCCATCATTCCATTGTCAATGTATTTATGAGTAAATGTAAACATCATTTGAAAGAAACAATCAAAACGATATATAAAACGAGAATTTTCGCCCTAAAACTATTCATTTCTTTTTTAAATAACTTAAAAATTCTTCTATCAACAAAAAGTAATTAGTTGGTTAGTTTTTTAAATAGTTAATTACCCTTTCAATAGTAAATCTGTTAGTAGTAAAAAGGGATTTCATTTATTAAGCGATTCACCTGTGTGTACAATTGCTAATAACCATTGATTGAATATCAAACCCTATTTAGTTGTATAATAAGCACTTGTTTTATTAGCTATGAGATATATGAATTGTTTTGCCACTGAATTCTACTTTCTACAAATAACATAGTTTACCATCTTGACATTGTTTCACAATTGTTCGCATAGTGTGGTTTTCAATCTCAATAGATTACTTTCTTAATAATTCAACAGTTTTTGTTATTTAAAGGCTGTTATTGGAAAAGTTTCCGATCTTTGTGTTAGGTTTGGAGACTACAAGAAACTAGGATTGCTTTTGTTATTAAAAAATGATTTATTGTCATGTTTATTCGTAAAAGTGGCGGGAAAGCAGCAGGACCTGACAATATACCAGTTGAAGCAGTGATGTCAAACATTGAAATAACAGAAAACATGCTTCACTTTCTATTCAATAAGATTTGGGAAGAGGAACAAGTGCCACAGACAAACTGGAAAGAAGGACACCTCATCAAGATACCGAAGAAAGGAGATCTGAGCAAATGTGAGAATTACAGAGGCATCACTTTGTTATCAGTACCAGGAAAAGTTTTCAACAGAGTGTTGCTGAACCGGATGAAAGACGCAGCAGACGCCCAACCTCGAAATAAACAAGCTGGATTCCGTAAGAATCGGTCGTGCACAGACCGATTTGTGACACTACGGATCATCGTGGAACAGTCAGCTGAGTGGAACTCATCACTATATATCAACTTCATTGACTATGAGAAGGCGTTTGACAGTGTAGACAGGAGAACATTATGGAAACTTCTTCGACACTATGGAGTTCCTGAGAAG
>NC_031496.1:5505414-5554735 GCF_000237925.1 Schistosoma mansoni
TCGACATCTGAGGGGGATGCACGGAATACAATGGACATCTCAGAATCAATTAGACGATTTGGACTTCGCAGATGACCTAGCTCTCCCATCTCATACACACAAACAAATTCAGACGAAGGCAACAAACGTAGCAGCAGCCTCTGCATCAATAGACCTCAACATACACACGGGTAAAAGCAAGATTCTCAAATACAACACGGAGAACACCAACCCAATCACACTTGATGGAGAAACTCTGGAAGATGTAGAAACGTTCACGTACCTGGAAAGCATCATTGATGAACAAGGAGAATCTGATGCAGATGCAAAGGCGAGGATTGGCAAAGCAACGACCTTATTCCTACAATTGAAGAATATATGGAACTCAAAACAACTGTCAACCAATATCAAAGTCAGAATCTTCAATACGAACGTAAAGGCAGTCCTACTGTACGGAGCTGAAACGTGGAGAACTACTACAACCATCGTCAAGATGGTACAAGTATTTATAAACAGTTGTCTGCGCAAAATACTCAACATTCACTGGCCGGATACTATCAGCAACAGCGTTTTATGGGAGAGGACAAACCAGCTTCCAGCTGAAGAGGAAATTAGGAAAAGACATTGGAAATGGATAGGATATACATTGCTGAAATCACCAAACTGCATCATGAGGCAAGTCCTAACCTGGAATCCGGAAGGGAAGTGGGAAAGAGGTAGGCCAAAGAACACATTACGCCGGGAAATAGAAGCATATTATGAAAAGGATGAATAACACAACTGGAAAGAATTGGAAAAGATTGCCCAGGACAGGGTTGGACGGAGAGTACTGGTGGACGGCCTATGCTCCTCCACGAGAGGTAACTTACGTAAGCTATTCGTAAAAGATTATTTTGATAAAATAAAACACTTGTGATTATCTCATTCATTTGATATCTTATCAAAGTTGAATTTTTTGGATGGTAACGCTAAAGTCAGTGACTGGAAGTCCTGCTATTTCTCAAACCTTTGTTCATCTGCAACGATCATCTATATATGTTAATTAAATTAAAACATTTCAGCCGATTGTAACATTATATTTTTGTTTATAAGGTAACTATCGAACTGTCTTTTTTGTTAATTAACTAAATACAGTTTTATGTTTTCTGGGCTAGATGGTTTTATCATGGAGGTTTTGTTGTCTCTCCAGACAACATCATTTGCACATACTTCACTTTTGAGATCACAGTACCTCCGAAATTATCTTCTTGAGCTACATATCTTCATCGTCGCAGAGTTGATCGTAATTATCTTTCGGTATTTATCATGCAATATCATTAGTACACTTTTGATATCTCTGACAAAAATATTCATTTAATAAAGCATTTCAGATAAGTTAGATTTGGTATACCAGGTCCTATATCTCGTATGAATGACTTAAATGTGATGGTTATGTACAATGTAACCAGTGGAAAATATTTTTGTTTAATTCCTGGATTACAATTGCATGATAAAGAATTGTACCTTCTGTTTTTACTCTTCCTCTGTGTGTATGAGCTTCTATTCTATGTAATCCGTCTATGTATTCAGCTTCGAACCACACTTTGTGTAAGACTCAAAAGAGTATTTTGACTAGAAACTAAGAAGTCATCATTCCACATCGTTATTTGTTACTAGTAGTTAGGCGTAGATGATCCTTTCAGTTTTTCATTGCTAAAATAGTAATTTTATTCACCATCTATTATTATTATATAGATTCAGCCAAATTTAATTTGTTTGTTACCTGTAAATCAGTATAGAATTAGTGTTAGTTTTCTAAAATCTATAAAGTCCCTAGTTTGATCGTTAATGTTTTGTTGTTATCACATCTGTCTAATTGTTTTTATTTACGTCTGCCATAAAAAACAGTATTAATGTCAAGTTGGTTTATCTTAACGACTGATATAAGGTGGCTAACCCAACATTTGATTATTTTTGAATTCACAAATATTATATGTTTTGTACTTTGGTCACTTTATACATTCAATTGAAATTTAGAAATTAAAATATAGATTGATAACGAAGCTTATTGAGTTGAGATTTTGTATTAATGGAAAAAACAGTTTGTATGTAGGTTACCTTGATTAGTCATTGTATCACTGTGTTTTCCTCTTTCTCCCCATCCCTCTATCCATCTACCTGGATTTGAAACACTCACCAGTAGCTTTATATAGTTAATAAATATTTCAACTCACTAGTCAAATACAGATTTAGGTCATGCCTGGCTGGTCTAGGCAGGTAGCAAGACTGATAAGTACTCAAGACTGATCATACGGATTTTGTATATCATTGTTCTGATCGAAATCAATCACCTAACCATCTGGAGAATTTCAAATCTCGACTAAATAACTGTTTGATCCTCCCTGATTTGCGAAGTTACGTCAGTTGTTGCTAGTCCGTGATGAAAAACATTCTCAAGTGGCTTTTAATTATTTCTTGGTTACCGGAATCAGATAACAAATTCACCTATTCATAGTTGAGAGAGCAAAACAAATTTTGCTCTTCATTTCTCTGACAAACTAGTATTTTAAATGCCTATTTTGTTCTTTTCCATAACTGTGCTAAAATTAAAACAAGCATTTAGAATTTGTGTGTTCGACAATTTTCTTCATATTTGACATTTACTAACAATTAACTTAGAATGTTTTATACCGAAATCCTGGTGATGATACAATAAGTTGAACATTTCATTTCGTTTCATTTTACAGATTTCTTGATTTTAATATCTTAATAATATTCTAATCAGTAGTAGTATGACTGATTGAAGCGATTTATTTATTTTTGTTGTTTTAAATGAATTATTTTTGTATTTTAGTCCAGTAAATTTACAACCTGTCTTACCGTCTCGTCGAAGAATTATACGTATTGTTGATCGTATCACCAAATCCTCATATTTTCAAAGAGCCGTTGATACAAAACTAGTCCAGCGTGGTATGGAACGTTTGTCAAACACACCAATTATATTACAAGTTGAGGTATGTCCTTTTTCTTTGAACAGGGTAGAAATAACGTAAACCATTAGAAGATTGATTATAACATTTTCCGTTTTTTTTAATGTCACTCTTTATCAGTTTATTAATTGTTGACTAATAAATATAAGATTACAAAAAAATTAATTGTGTAATCTATACCTGATCAAGTCAAAACAGAGAATCCTTAAAAATTCAATAATAACTACCAAATAAATGTCATGACATCTTATCTAGGCTTTATCACTGTATGTCTTCAGTCATCGATTTCTACGATATGTAGCAATTAAAGCTGAAAAGTCTACTATTCAGTTTTCGTACTCTTGGATAAATCAAGGATATTTTAGGTACATACTTTCGTATTTTTTTAAATCTTTACCATGACTTTTAGAATCACTTAGATTTTTCTAACACTTAAATTTTCATAGATATTTAGGATAAAATATCAGTAGATTTTCATTGTTATTTAATTTCAGTAAATGTTCTTCACAATGTAATGGACTGCACCGTACACTTCATACTTAATTGTAATACCATTATTTTTTTGTTGTGTATTTACTCAGAGTTAATAAATAAAATCTTATCTGACTGAAGTGTTCGTCTTCATAACTTCATGTATATAGACTACCCTAACATCTAGCCAAGAAACTAGGCAGTACATATATATATATATATATATATATATATATATATATATATATATAGCTTCATTCTGATCACTTCAAACTTCCAAGTCAGTTCAAATTACTCATATGTCATATATTCTAATGAGTCGGTTAGTTGTGATTAGCGAACACAACAGAACAAACTACGCTATTAATTATTATCTGAGAAATTGTTATAATTCATTCCTTCACAATTTCACTCTCCTGTTGATACGGGAACATTTATTATTTATAAAGCATTTAACATGAAATCTATCCATTTGATGTAACGAACTTATGTGTTGTTGTCAGTTTATTTTCTTATGGGATATTTATCAATGTTCTCTCTAGTCGAGAGTGTAACATACACTGTATTTATCATCTGGATGTCACTTGGAGCATTCTTAATCTTTTATAAGCTTCCACTTGTTATTTTACCTACAGAAGTAGTGTGGGAATTGATATGATGGTTGGTCGGTCTATTTAACTACATTTCAAGGGCAACAGTTATTTAAGAATTTCAACATCTTGTTGAACTTCATCTGTCTATTAAACATAGACAAATGTTCGAAAACTTTAAATTCGACAAGAAACAAAAGTACGAGCTGGGCATTTTTTTTATGACTTTGTCTTCAAACTTGCATAAAGTTCAAGTGGATACTCATATTTGTGTCTTAAATTTGTACCTCAGAAACTGACATTTTTGTATCTAAAATCCCTAAAGTCTTGAAATTTGAATGGTTTTGTAATAGTTAAGATTATTCTCATACTAAGCGGGATCTACGCGAACTAGATAGATCGGTAATTAATACACAACATCACGCGCGATTGCACAGCAGACGAGAAATCAGGAGAGCTGTTGCTTTCCTAAGCAAAAGACGATTACGTATATGATCTTACCATATATATATGAGCTATGCGACTAAAAGTTCATAAATAATATCTGCCCAAAATTTATGATAATAAAAAGAACGGAAAATCAATAATACTAGGGTGTAGAATTGCAATAAATAGCAGGTGATCAAAACATTAGTGATTTCAGTCAACCCTGACCATTTGATTTGATGCATTACTCAATTGTGACAGTAGAAAGATTACAACGAGATACCGAACCATCAAGTTTCTTGCTGTCGGTTTGAACTTCATGGGAGAATTTTGTCTTGAAGTTAAGTTTTAAATATATCGAGGATCATAACTCGGCAAAAAAAGGTTTGTAATTTCTGACGTGGCCTAAACCATATAATCACTTTTTAATCTCATCTTAAATAATGTAATCTGCTATGCCTAATTAGGTCATATTTTGTCGTGTACGTTATTACGTTAATCCTCTCCCCATAAGTTACTTCTTTGGAGACACAGCACACATCGATGGTGTAAGATTCTAACTGCTGTGCAGCAGTTCGTTCCGTTCTACTTTATGGCAATGAAACATGGCCGATAAGAGTAGAGGACATTCGTAGGCTACTAGTATTCGATCATAGATGTCTTCGAAGCATTGCTCGTATATCCTGGGACCACCGGGTAAGTAATGCAGTTGTTAGGAAACGGGTACCAGGTAATGATGGCAAATCGATTGATGAAGTAGTGAAACTTGATCGGTTGAGATGGCTGGGGCACGTGTTACGTATGCCCAACCACCGATTGCCCAGACGTGCAATGTTCCATGGTGTAGGAGTAGGTTGGAAGAAAGCTAGGGGCGGTCAGATCAAAACGTGGCACAAATCCATGAAGTCACTGACAAGTGGACTGAGCCATGTTGGTAGGTGTAGACTACCTGGTTGGGATTCGCGAGATGATAGCAACCTGATGGTTAGAGACCTTGAATGACATGGCTGAAAATCGTTTGCAATGGCGAAGGCGCATCCACTCTTTGTGTTCTGTCAGATTCTAATCTTCTGAATTCTTCATGTCCCTATCCTTTTTCTATTTCCAAATTTATTTCACTGGATTATACTCCTTCAATAACTTCTTCAAACCCTAATCTTTCACATAATGCTTATACTCTTACTACTTCTACCACTATGGGACTTGAATCGACAACTTCATCTCTGTGCTAATTTGGTATGGCAACTCGAACTGATGTACGTACGTACGAAGTTCTACGTTGTGACTGACTGACTGAAGTTACTTCTTCACAAATTCTTGTTGTACAAATTCTGTGTGTTTATTTACATTGATCACAATATGCCACATGTATTTTCATAGGTTTATTTGATTTTAAATGTAACCAGATAGAAACTGAATTCCCCAATATGGTTTTGCTCTATTGTTATTATTAGTTTTTTTCTTTTGGTTTATCACTACCTAGATACAAATGTTAAGTGGGACACTTTTAGTCAATATCCCTCCACCACCCAGTGATCGTCTGTGGTATGGTTTTCGTCCTGTACCTAATATACGACTTAAAGCACGCCCTCGTGTTGGAGAAAAAGTTGTTACAATGTCACGTATATTGGAATGGATTGAGAGAAAAATGATTCTCGAATTTCAGGTGATAAACTTAATTCGAGCGTATTTTTTGTTTAGAGGTCATTGTTTATCTCCTAGTATCAGATTATGTTCATTACTTGTTATTTACGACCGAATATTTTATTCATTTATCCTATCCTGATCGGTAATTATGGGCAAACACCGTAACAATTATGTTGAATGTAAAGTCTCTGTCCAGCGGTGAAGTGTTAAAGAACACAGTATAGTAAATTGCTCATATCTACTGCTTCATGTTCGCTTTGAATGTACGTTTTTTGAACAATATTTTGTGTGATATCGGCTTCTGAATATACGTCGTAGAATCCCCTTATCCACCTCTTAGCAGCTTTTTTGAACGTGTTGACGAAACACTCAGCTCACTCCTTTGAATGTTAGCAGCACACGGAAGTGTATGATTTTAGGCGTTCTTGCATGAGTAGTCGGCCAATTTTGTACAATCGAGTGTTGGGATAAGCGTACCTGAAACTTCAAGTAGACATTGTTAAGAACAAATTAGTACGTCCCTCTAATTGGTTCTGTGACACATAAGTCAACGACGTAGGACCAGGTCCAAATATTCATCAGTACAGATCTTAAGGATTAATTTTTAGTCTCAGTCAGTTGCTATCAATCGTTAACTCACGATTTTATTTATTCGAACATAAATATTGGTACAAAGAGGCACCGAAATATATATCCGCTACACAAAGAAGTTATTGAATTTGAGTATGGACTGGGATACTACTCGGGTACCACAACTGAAGCAGGCGGCTTTCTTATGAAGCCACTCCCAGCACTTGATTTAGAGGTCCAATTCATATAAAAATGGAACGACGATAAGAGATTCGGTCCTTTGTTAGTCGGTCACCAACACTAGGTTCATACGCTTTTTGCTCCTTCAAGATCTCGGAACCCATGTGCATCATTGGTTTGGAATTCAGGGTTTCCCAACTCCCTTAGGGGATGTCCATATCCACCAACCCGATTTGAGCGCCAAACAGTCGATTTTCTTGCTCTTAATTTAGTAAATAACACCCCTGCCTTGAGAAGGCAGTGAGTAGGACTGGTAGTGTCTATATGAATCTTGAGGTAGAGCAGAGGAGGGGTCACAAGAAGTAACGAGATTTTTAAAATAGATGAAATTTCCATTTCTATATTTGTTACATAAAATGTCTATCATGCATTGGATCCAGGTAACTTAGTTATACTGTTCAATGTATCCTAAACTTTGTAGAAATACTGGCAAAAAATATTTGTAATTACTTAAATATAGGAAAAAGTAACTGGAAAACTCAAATAACAACTTTCATTTATTCAAGTATGATTGTTGACTACATATTCACATCCCATGTCTTTTTTTTCGTTGCCTAATAGCATTTAGTTGTTTTACCGAATATGGATGATTTGAAAGTTGGGCTACTTTTATCCGATACTACATCAACAACGTAGATAATATGACACTAATTATATTCAATGATATCAAAATGGCTGGAGGATTCGCTTTTAATGATCCCTAATCATTATTACAAAGGGTTTCTATGAATACTGATGTGATCTTTATGTTTCTAATATTATCATTATCCCTTCTGGTCTGCTTTTCTCTGTTGTATACGTTGTTAGTATATTGTATTTTATACAGCTGCACTCATTCTATCCTATAAAATTCAAATGAATCTAAACATGACTTCTTTTTGTCACATTTTCTATTCCTTCCTTTTTTCGTAAATGTTCACATATATTTGTCGGAGTGAATATGAAATGAATAATACATAACCAATAATCCCCATTGGGAACAATTTGGTGTTCCTTATTCTTGATGATATCTTGGGCACCTCTGTGATCAGCGGTTTGTTTCCGTTTTATACAATTTCTGCGTTGTATCGAAACTCACGATGGATGAAGACTGGATATTACATATATATTCCAATTGTTGAATACTTATTTTACACAGAATGTATGGACAGTTTTGTTAAGTGGATTTATTACCTACAATATATTGAAAATCGGAACAACCTTTCATTTTATATGTAGTTAGCAATTTTATTACTATTCTTTTGTTTCTATTTACCTAACTTTTTTTTCTATTGGGTGCTTTGAAGAAATAGACCTGACAATTGTTCTCAGTGTGTAGTGTTGCCGTCTTTCTAAGTACTTTTACTACTGTAAAACACGACAATAGGCAGAACGTATGTATATTTATTGCGAGAAGTTACAAAGTATTTGCATAATACATATATATAGTCTTCAGTCGTCTATTTACATCTTCCGGTGTGTTCTGCAATTTGAACTGTCTTCTCAACTGGCGTCCAAGTGTTCTGTCAACATCGTACTTTCGATGCACTGAAACTCTGTCCGACAATTGTTACAACTTCGGTGCCACGTTCCGATAAACACTATTAACAAACATCCTTGTGAGTAGCGTCCACTACACTACAATCAATCTGTATAAATTAGAAGCATCAAGAACATGAGCAAAAATTGTAATAATTATTTGTAAGGGTTGGATTTTCCAACGTCGTATCAACATCAGGGATGCTTTGATATGTCACTTATATTTCTAGATTGTGTTTAGCAGTGGGATCCAGGACACTCATCTCAACTTGTTAGGGACTCTTCACCTAGAACTACTCATATAATGCGTTGAATGTGAACATCAACACTAGGATCTAGATGAATACAATGAGCGGTTTTTACGCTACAACGTCCGTCTTGAATTCCACTGCTAGTCATAATTTAAAATATTGTAATGTTTAAAAAAAGTAGCTATTCGATAGTGCAACTCAAAAGAAGTTATCATAGCTTTTCCAATGGGATTGCATTTCAGTCACTTTACACGTTTGCCTTTCGCTCGACATTATTAAACCATTCATTTGTTGCTACTTTATTTATCTCGGCTAACCTTAATCTCCACACTGTAACACACTTTCTGTTATTTGAATGATTTCATCCTGGCATGATATGGTTTGCTGTCGTTGTCACTTCACAACAGCACCATGGTGTAATCAATAAATGATCACTATCATTTTTCATAGTCAAACCTCACAAGTACTGACGCAGCAGGCACCGTACTTTCTACAACCGATAATGACACTAGATCCACACGTGCCGCAACCTAGTACATTACCCACTAGCCTTCGAAACATGGGGTTTATTATCCGCTGTTAAACCTTGTCAATCAACACTCAAACATACTAGTCCTCTCATCTGTTTCAGTACCCTAACTATTGAGTTTCTGAAGGCCTCTTTACAGGATGAAATCTCATCACTTCACACTGGTGAGGCTGATCTTCGAATTTTCCTAGAATTAAGGATATATATGCATACACACTTTTAGCAAACTGATTTTGATATTTTTGTGAAGGCATTTCCAACAAGCCAATCCGGTAACGCAACAGGGTATCCAGTATTCTCAAGATAACTGATCTTGCTTCTAAACCAACGATTATAATTCTTGTTTTAAATCAACCATATAAAGGGAGAATATTTTAGACGATTTGTACAGATTGTACGAATTTATGGATAAAGTGAAAAATGCATTGTTTATCAACAATCTTTCGAAGTACGTTGGTATTTTTCGACGTCATATTTTACCACCAAACAAAAGTAAACGTTATGATAGGATATTTTGAAACAAACCTAATAATAGTAAAACATTTTGCTCGTTGGATCACTCAAAGGCAATCGCTTATTATTTCATAAACATCTAACACATTTGTAGGGATTTCTGAAAAGCCACACACCAACGTACAACTAGGTTGTATATCACTTCAGACTAATTGTTTGTAATATATAACAGGACCTAAGGTACGTTGGCGAAGCATAAAATCGATATCAATGTGTACAAAAGTAGTTGTATTTTGGTGAAGCATACTCAGCTTTGAAGAAATTGGTTTCGAACGAACCAGTTCAAAGTAGCATTAGGTTATTTTATAAGAAAAGTTATGGAGTAATTGAATGACGAAAGACGCGTTGTATTTACATGGCGTAAGGTAACACCGAGGATTTTAGATATTACAAGTACGGAAAACATTGTAGCCATTTAATGCTGTTGTAAATACTAGTCCTGGTATCTGCGGATGCCAGTGTGCTTCCTTTAGCTCTGTTTGACCACCATGAACAAATAACATTTGGACTGGTATGCCTAAATCCTCTTCTTCATCTGCCTCATGATTTGAACTTGATTCATTTGACTGTTTTACTTCTCGTTCAGATTGTTCTAAACTAATGTCCCAGAATGTAGCTTGATCGTCTTCACATGTAGCTACAAACATTCCAGCGTCGTTTGGATGCCATTCTACTGATGTGATTGGTTTCTTGTGGTACTACAACACAAACCAAAATACATCATCGTACTATAATAATGACAACAACAGTTGACACTGGGAAGATTTTACAACAAAATAATTTAGTAGGTACCAAAAGTAAACTTAACGTGATGGTAGCTAGTCGGAATCCGTGTAATAGAAATAAAACCATAACTTTCATGAGTGGATTAATAACACTCTTCAGACAGAATGTATAGTCTATTGGATTATTTAAACTATGCTAACCCCAATAACTAAGTTGACACAAATAGTCCACACTGTTTTTTCGGTTATTGATTTGGGTATTCGAATACCAATCAGTGTTGCAAGTTATGTAACAGTGCTTGTCACTAAAAAGCGTACCAGAGAAGTACATAATACTTGTGAAAGCTCTCTACCCAAATATCATTCGAGTCAGAACTCATGGTGAACTCTCAAAGTCAAGTGCCCAGAATAGCCCATTATGCGTTTTCTTAATTTCATCGACTTCCTCCTGGAAATTAAAGTCAACTCATCTAAGTTTTCTGGAATTGACGGAGTGAGTAAACTTGAGTCGAAGCAAAGATGTTATGTCATTTGATGAGCTTGTAGATTTCCATCAAATGAGATAGGTTTAGGGTTTCTGGTTCATAAATGAATCAACCAATAATATTTACGTTAAACGCTTACCACCTAGACTCAATTCGGTCTAGAGTCGATCATGTTTTGCTTAATTGTCAATCATGAAATTTTGTTCTTTTTTAAAAAATTCTTCCACTGATTTCATTTGCTGCATTCCTTACTACCGTTTGAAACAGGTAACGTTTAACTATACAGTTTACCTGTTTTGACTATACTTACGCCAAGACTGTGTTTCACGTTTGTGGGACTAACTCAACCTGCAGGCGACAAGTCATTGACTGGTAGCTTAAGACACGTTAGTATATACAGGTGTGATTGGGGTTTGCGCAGTCAGTGATTGAGGACGTTGGGTCAAACAGCTTGAAATCATCCACGATGGCGCGCATTGATTCATCCTTGATCTTTTTCTGAATCTTGGGTTTCAGTAGTTTTTCATGTGTGCCTTTTTATTTATTCTTCTTGATTCATATTCTCAAAACTCAGTCCTCAATTTTATTGTAACCACAGTTATCCCAACTTTTTATCATTCATCTTGTTATTCTTATCTTGTGTTGACGTGGTGTAGAGTTAGGCTAACGTACGTTTGACTCCGGCTCTACGTTGATCAGGTCTAAGTGTAGCATGTTTACTGTCCTATCGTGTAGTTTTATGACCTGATAGTACAATTATCCCTCACAAAATAACTGTGATTTATAGTATAACTTATGTAAGTGGCATAAATCAAATCAATTTGTCTGACTGGGATTGTTCACATTGTGTCTCAAAAGGAGTAAACACGGTTCGATTCCAACCGAAGCTCAGTCAGCAATAAGAAACTACCATGAGGAGCTTTATACGTTGAATACCTTGTATTTGTCACTAAAGAGAAAATTATACCTACAACTACATACGTGATAGCTCCCTAGAAAATAATCACATGGACTTATTACTAATATTATTTAAAACCCGGCTATATGCCAGAATTCACCCATCACTTTACCGTTTAATCTTTTACAAGTGACTATTAGGTTATTTTTAACGATTCGGGAGTCAAAAAATGAGTCCTCTAATATCAACAAACCATTAACTTTTGGTGATAATGATCTTAAAAACACAACATTCTGTTTACCATAACGAAAATCCAATACAGGTTAAATGAGGTGACAAAATTAGTGAACACACTGAATAATGTTATAACAACTTATATCCACCGTATGTAACTAGTTACCATAAAATAAAAGTTCATAATAGTGATGCTTACATCAAATAAGTGCGTATAAGCAGGTAGAGATCCATTGTTCGACTTTTTGTCACTGTAACAACTGTGAACTAATCGTAAATCCCATATTCTTAAAGTTCCATCATCTCCCCCCGTTAGAAAATTAAGAGCTTGCAACTTATTCCAAGAAGCAACATTTATATCAGCTGGATGGGCTTCTGAAACTGTAAGCATGCTGCCACTCGATATTGGTGCGCGAACATCCCAGACGCGAATGCTATGATCCGAAGAAACAGAGATAAATACAGTGGGTTCCGTAGGAGACCACTGAATATCTTCGACTGAATCTGTATGACCTAAATAGGCTCTTTTTGATACAGCCCAGTCGGACGACTGAGAAGTTGAAAAAATTGAAAACAGTAAGATAATGGACTATCACTCAACAATACATTAATATGACACAAACTACTGATATTAATGGACAAATTTTATGTTTATCAAGTTGGAAAATGATGAAGAATATCATTTCGAATACGAATCACTTGCTTAAGAATATAAATACCATCTATGATTGGAGAGTAATCGGAATGGCGATAATATGGTAACATCTTGATGTTAAGAGCGTTCATGTTAGCAACTTTCAATATCACGACGCTGCAATCAGAGAATTATCCCTTTCAGAAGAAAGTGTATACACTTAGGTTAACAGGGGGATCCTTACGGTAGAGCTATTTCAACTCAAAATAGCGAAATGATGTTTTAGTTTTTCTTAACAAATACTGGATTTGGAAATATCTTTTACCTTTGTTGATTACTTTTACGCAATGTACAGTTAGTGCATAAATGGCTGGAAATGCTGGAGACCAAGATAACTCTCTAGTGATCAAGTTTACAGCCTAAAAATCATGTTACAAATAACATCAAAGAAGAACAACTGTTTCACATCGACACGGATTTATTATTGATTTATGACCAGGCTTACATATAAACTTAGTGACTAGGAAGCAAATGGTCAGTAATTAACAGAGGAATTTCAAACATATTCGGAGAATAATCAATAAAAGTATTATTCTAAAAATTGTATACCTCCATCAAGATGTTCAATAAATGAACAATAAAAATCAATATAGCTCAACAAATTTACGTAGATTGATGTACAATGTCATGAGCCATAACAATTTTGTAAATTATAGTCGTACTATTTAGGTGTTTGGAGATTGGTAACTTGATTAGGTTCGACCGTTAGACATAATGGTTGATAACATGATCACAACTCCCTACGAAGAATAAAATTGATATGAAGATTGTTTCTACTGCAAAAAACGTTCAAGCTCCAAAACTAAAGGTTAGTGAAGACGAAAGTTGAACTTCATGAAATGATTTAAAACGTCGTCGGTTGAATTACATGACTAACTTACAGTACATAGCTTCTTAAATAAATAAATCTCACCAAACTGTCCGTTGAAATGTCTGTTACTACAATGATTCTCAAAAAGAATCGCTGTGTTGATAGTGTCGAGAACTTGTTATGGTTTAAACATAACTTATTATTAACTACACATGACAAAATAAAATTGTTCATAAACGAATTATTGACATAGAGTATCATATCCAAGCTGGGCATTTTATCCTTTTGTGGGTAATAAACTCCCAGTTTTAAGATATGGACATGTGTCGGATGTCAACTCAAATGTTTCTATGATAATTTCTAACTCCTTACTTTTAAAGACAATTACAATGTTCTGGAATCTGTGTGGCCTTGCTTAACTGCACACATAAATATCTTTAAAGGTACAAAAACTGGTACAGTAAGGCACCCAAAATAAGATGCACCACGCAAAGCATAGATAAAATTGAGAGGAAAAGGGTTGTATGTTTAACGAGAAGAATAAGTGAGTAAGATATTTAACGAAATAGTAAACAACGAGAGAGATAGTTCAGCAAAAAACCCAAACAATTCAAAATTCTTTTACTTAAAGAAGTTCGTCTCACATTTAAGAATGTATAATTAAATTACAGAAGGATCATCACTGGTTTCTGTCCCGGGAAATGTCAGATAATCTATTGAACTAACGGGTTTCACTGTTCTTCAGACCTTATTCAGAGTCATGATGAACCATGAGATCTCACTTGTTAATTATGAGTTTTCTATTTTCCCAACCCCCTTTGTGTAAAACACTACAGTACTTGCTAATAATCAGTAATCAGTTTTAACTATATCTTTTGAGTTTAATGTGTTTATCAGTTGTGAAATATTTCATCTCCCTTCGTGGTTAGAAAAGGGTATCGTCAAAACAGAACGCAGTTCTTTCCTATCACGCTTGATCGATAGCGATCATGCAGTTGTTAGTGGGACATAGATTGGATTAAAGCATGTTTCATGCATGATAGTGTTGCTGTGCGCTGATTGGCTAATTCCAAACCAATCAGCCCTGGTAAATTATTGTAGAAAAATCTAGAAGCTTTTTATGTATATACTATAAATATATGAACGTTATTCAAACTAGTGATTGCTGTTCACTTACTATTGTTATGTTTGAATACAATTTGATTCCTGTTCAACGTGTTCTGATTTTGGGGTCTTGTTGAGTGTCATCGTATAAGAATACTAAGCAATAGGAATAGCTGGGTCGTTTATATGGCAAAATACAATTATAACAGTAATAGATAAAAATAAGTCACTCAAAGTGATTCACCTACCAGTTTTCCTTATGGGGTTCGATCACGTTTCTTACACATAGCAGAAGCCATAGGGGATTCAGGCTAACAATCCTCTGTATTCATAAGCAATCTGTAACACCTTTATCTCTTCCTTGGCTGAATTAGCCATAACAAAAGATTTTACTTATTGTTTTTCATACTCCTGGATTGTTTGTCTTTCTTCGCCCCTTTTTTCTTCAAATAAACGTTTCATTGTACGATTATCTGGACACTTCTTATTACGTAACCTTGTAATTCTCAGTGAATGTTATTTCAGTGTCTATATTTTCCAAGTTATTGATCTATTTCCTATAGTGAAACACTGATTCAAGCCTTTGTTACTCTTATTAAAACTGGTATACCTACCACACTATCAATTTGTACTTTCTTTTTTATTACGTCTGTTTGTATATTTATTCCACTGTTATCACTCACTTATACACTACCTTAATTGGTTTAATAATTACGCAAATGTATATAAATATTACTGTATATTAGAGCAAAGCCTGATGAGGATCTGATTAAAAAAAATTTGGTCGCTTATATGTGTTGTTCCAATAATCCAAGTATTTACACGGACTGATAGACTTCGATTTATCTATCACCGTTAATGCATATCCTTTACATCCATAACACTTGTTTCCAGTTCTACTGTACTCATTGAACACTTACGTTATTGTAACAGTTTCCATTCTAGCACTCTTCATTCCCATTTTCGATTGTTTTCTACCTTTGTAGTTTCGACACAGCTATTTTTTATCAAATAGTTTATCCTATGCTGTTGTAAATAACTTTTATATATCCATTTTAGGAAGCATCCTACTTTGATTTATACAAATACGGTAGATGTTGTAGACAACTCACGTATTCTAGTTTGTAATGCATGCCCGCCATATATTTTTATAATAGCAGTACCACATTGGAGATTATTATGCGTTTTTGATTGCCATACTTTACGCGTCCCTTAATCGTATGGTTAGAAGCATTAGCCCAGTCCTATGCAAATTTCTTTCATATCATGGTACGATTTCATTTAATGAACAACTCTCAGCTTTTTCCAAGCAGTCCTACAGTCTGCAAATACTGCGCTGTTGGGGAGATCAAGAAAACTCCTCGAAAAACAGCCAAAAGAGGCTCTGCAAACACTAAAAAGCATTTTATCCAATTACCATTCACTAAGAGTTTTGCCAGAAACATCTAGAAAGTGGAAAGTCACATGCTGAGTTTCTGATTGGACGATTACTTATACTACTACTATGTTTAGTAGCATTCCAGAATTTTTCGAAAACCCAAGGCCATCTAAAATATTATAAAAATCCTAGATTTTTTGTACAGGAACGAACCTTTGGAGTAAAGCGTTTTCTTCCATATTTCGTGCCTTTTCTCTCGTGTTCAGGCTGCTGTGTAGTTTGGCCTGGGGGTTACTAGGAGAGCTTAGGAATCAAATCTAGCGTTCAGTAAGACGACTTATCATGTACAATGAGAAAGTCACAGGGATGACATTCGTAAACGCATTCCAAGTCTGGATTTCAGGATGTTAACACCAACTGGGTTATTACCACTGTGTCTGAACACGTATTGATGAACTTCTGGATTACCAACATGGTGTTACCAATGAATGTCAGCAATCCTTGAGAGACAACAACGATCGAACAGAGGCGCAGAAAATCCTAAATCCGGAGAGGTTAGTTTTCGCAAACATAGAGCTGCTTTCAAAAATGCCTTGCAGACTTGACGTTTTGCAGGTACACTAAAAGCACGGCGGAGATAAGAGAGGGTTAAATCTGTATAACCTTCTCCAGTTTTCACTACGTGTAGACTAGTTTCACCAACTATACCACCGCCAACACACACAACTAGAAAGGTCATCGTAGTCCAACAACGAAAAAATTTACAAATTACAAAGTCATGTACATGTTTCATTAATCTGGGAATCACACTACCATACTAAGAGAACAGCAAAAGTAGTCAAAACAAAGCTTCTTAAAAGATGGAGCCACGGAGCTACGATGCTACCTGAAAACTCATCCAGAGAATACTCCCTTTTATATGTTCATTGTATTCCCACATTAGCCTAACAAGATTAATCAAGTGACAACAACGTATTCTAGTCTAAAAATTATGGGATTTCAAGTATTAGGTTGTACAGAAATAGTGTGTATTTACCTAGTTTCGAGAAACTAATTGGAGTAAAAAAATTAAAAAATGGCGATAAATATAAACAACATTATTTATGATAATAACTTCAATTCTTACTTACATCGATATAACCACATCCTAGCAAAGTTAATCATGAATAATAGTAATAAAAAATGAAGACTCTACTTACTCGAGGTATCCAGTGATAAATACGACCATTACAATCTCCTGTAGCTAAATGTCCAGAAGAATTAGTATGAATACCCCAGTCCAAAGCAAAGCCTTCTGAATTATGACCATTAAATGTGAATAAAGGTGAAGGAGATTCATTATGACGTACATAATCAGCCATGACAGCAGAATCATTTACAGCCGTAAGGGGTCTGGTTAAATCCCATATGAATACCTAAATGAGAGAATGATTGTGGTTAAGGAGTAAAGAAAAATAAACTTTACGTCATCCAGTTATATTTACAAGCAACTTCTTATATCATATATATATATATATATATATATATATATATATATATATATATATATATCACAAAAGATATACACAAAGGAATCGAGCAGGATTTTCTTGTAGGTTTCAGTCAGTCACAACGTAGAACTTCGTACATACGTACATCAATGTAAATAAACACACAGAATTTGTACAACAAGAATTTGTGAAGAAGTAACTTCAGTCAGTCAGTCACAACGTAGAACTTCGTACGTACGTACATCAGTTCGAGTTGCCATACCAAATTAGCACAGAGATGAAGTTGTCGATTCAAGTCCCATAGTGGTAGAAGTAGTAAGAGTATAAGCATTATGTGAAAGATTAGGGTTTGAAGAAGTTATTGAAGGAGTATAATCCAGTGAAATAAATTTGGAAATAGAAAAAGGATAGGGACATGAAGAATTCAGAAGATTAGAATCTGACAGAACACAAAGAGTGGATGCGCCTTCGCCATTGCAAACGATTTTCAGCCATGTCATTCAAGGTCTCTAACCATCAGGTTGCTATCATCTCGCGAATCCCAACCAGGTAGTCTACACCTACCAACATGGCTCAGTCCACTTGTCAGTGACTTCATGGATTTGTGCCACGTTTTGATCTGACCGCCCCTAGCTTTCTTCCAACCTACTCCTACACCATGGAACATTGCACGTCTGGGCAATCGGTGGTTGGGCATACGTAACACGTGCCCCAGCCATCTCAACCGATCAAGTTTCACTACTTCATCAATCGATTTGCCATCATTACCTGGTACCCGTTTCCTAACAACTGCATTACTTACCCGGTGGTCCCAGGATATACGAGTAATGCTTGGTTTATTTAACTAAATTATTAAGAACAACTTTTGGAACCACTAGTTCAGTTCATTAGTTCGGACGATTAGAAAGGTACTAATGCAACATAGTAATGAACAGTGTTATACATCTCAACAAAGCATGAAGACTAAAATTCACGGGTATAACTGATATGAAAGGTAACAAAAAAACAGGCTTGAGAAAAGAAAAACTGATAATCAGCTGGTAGGCTTTGCGTTAAGGTTTATAGTGAAATATCTCATCTTTATTTGTTGCTAGTTGGATTATTTGAGATGGCTTTGAACATTGCGATTACATACAATTTACAGACATTTCGGCACTTTAATTTCTAATAAATTGTTAGTCTCTCATATAAACTTTGAAAGTGTGATGAGAAGACGGGGTTCATTTGAAAAATGTGTTTCAGCAAAACATTTTGAACAATATAGTCACACACATACTTGTCGAGGTATTTTATATGAAACTTGGAAGTTAATTAAATGAACGTCAAATCAACATAAATTGATAACTAGAAATAAAGGGAAAAAATAATCTGATATGAAAAGAACAAGTTTTAGAACCAAACTTAACCTTAAAACGAATTACAGGTTACCAGGGCAGATTACAGATCAAGACCAACTGTTTTTGCACACATAAAGGTTTGCGTTTTTTGATGACCAAAGTTGTTACAAACTTAAGAATGGGCTCCAGATAATTTCTATAAATAGCGTCAAGAGCTGTTTTAAGGTCAATCGCTAAGACCTGTTTCAGCTGTTTTGCAATTAACGAGCATGGTCCTCTACTCCCTGCTTCCATTCATGCATCTGAGACCGGTTGATCATTAGGTTATTTAGGCATATATTTCATCACCTTTGATTGTAACATTCGACTTGCGATGTGGCCACAAATGAGTTCCTACATACAGTGGGACGTGATGAGTATATTATTTCGGCCTATTTGAAAGCATGGGTTTTGTCTTTCTAATAACCAATTCTGAACCATGCTTTTCATGGCTGATTTTAGCCTCAGCTTTGGAATTATGCTATTTGATTCTCCTCTATAGGGTAATGTTACATAAACCATTTTTGTTGAAACTGAATCAAGAGTGGTTTTCAGTGTTAACCAGTTTTTACATCAATGTATAAAATTTAACGGACAACCGTTTAATTATGTTTATTACCACTCAACATATAACACTGAAACTTTTGATATCATTGGTACGTAAAATGAGAGACTCTGGAAAGATATTGTTGTGAATTAATTAAAACCAACAAGTATTTTTCAGACTGAAAGATTATTTGAAAACTCATACTCAAAAATGGCAAACTGATTGCTGGGTGAACAACAGGGCTTTGCAACTAAAAAAGCTCCGTCCGTCAAAAGCTTTTGGATTGGTATTTAGCAGGAACGAGAAAAGTAAACATGACTAATAAATGAAGTCTTCATGCTGATGCACATAATTGAAAATAGAAATTATAACTGTATATCCTTTTCAACACTGAAAATGGTTCAAGTAAACCGTTTAATATTTCAGTTTATTATCTACTTCAATTTAGGCACTCGGATAGCATCGCTGGCCTGTATATCATAAGCGACTTACGGTTGAATACATAAACATAAGTTTGGTGAATTAGTCATCTTATTTTGTTCCAATCTGTCAAGTTTGAAATAAGATCACAAATGAAGTGATAACGAACCCCAATATTTCAGGAAAATTTGACCAAACAAGTTACTCGTGTTAACGGTGGTAATTAGAATTGTTAAAATTACTTTGATACATAGAGGCTTAAGTGGTAGCAAGTCAACGAATAAAATGTTCTGCACAACCGATAACAACTCAGTGCCATGATTCCCTACTGTTAATAATTGTAGTTAAACTAAAAGAAGAGTATACAATTGACTGATAGAATACATGATATCAATCGTATAACACTAATAAGTTTTAGCAAACATAATAACAATCACGTATGTGCTTCTACTGGCTTTTTATTTAAGACCATACGAGAACGAGTGAAATTAATTGTATATTTACTGAGGCACCATACTGCAATATTATGCTAAATAAAAACATTAAAACTTAAAATGCTAACCAATCCATTTTCTGACCAGGATGCAGCAAGGTATCGACCCCTATGTTGACTGGCCCGGACTCGATTGACTGTACCTTGATGTAGGATAGTAGCAGCCTCAACATCAGGTTCCGCATCAAGATCTTCTTCAGAATCACTTTCGTCCTCTGAATCAGAATCCGTGTCTTCAGTAGGATTCTGTGGGTGCCAAACAAATAAGATAAAATGACTAGAGTAATTTAAGAATAGACGAAGAAACTGATACATGCCAATGTTTCACAACTGCAAATTCAATACAGTGAACGAGACTGCCTTCGTCCTCTTCTTCTTTGACCCACTAACTGGAGTGAAAAGATCAGTTTAGTGACTAAGGCCTTTTCAAGATGACTCCTGTATATCAATTGAAGATACATTTGAGTTAGTCGATCACAACTTGTGAATCGAGTACTTGATACTGAACAAAAATCATACCAGAAAATGTCCATTAGCAAAGTTAACAGTGAATAATTTACTGTCACAAATATTCACCTAAATCGACATCGATTTCCTTTCCCATAAGTTATAATTGGGGAATGAACATTCCTAACACGAATTTTGGAAAACAATCATCTTATGTTTACAGTAAACAAAAGAAAATGAAATACAGAAAACCAACCGATATATATATATATATATACATATATATAAATTAGTGGTTTTATTAACATACACAAACGTTTAGGTATGGGAGAATAGTAAAAGGTAAGTAGAGACTGAAGGAATCTACGACACCACTGACCGTACCGTTTTTCAATAGTCAGTGAGATTATTTCCAGCAATCAGTCGTCAACGCATATTCGCCAATCGATATAAATTTATGCAATCTAATATATCAAAGGAACATCTACCCAAGTACATAGAACAGAAAGTCGACTTTCCAGGTAATGAAACTGAAATAATTCCTGAAATACAGGTAGAACGGCATTATATATCAAAGTATTATCGTACGAACTTTGTGCGGAAAGTCTCTAACAATCATGGAAGTTGTAGATTTGTCATTAAAGTGCAACAGTAAACCACATAGTTACTGACATCAACACTATATCTTGGTTTTTTATTATTAACCGTACAAAATTGAGCACAAACGCAACGGGTGCATTTCAATTGGGGACGACACCAGGGATATACATTAAGCTACTATCAAATCTAGCTGTTGGTCCACAAGACTAAAATCCGTGCTTATTTAACAAACATGGCTCCCTACGTGTTGTAAGAATAATAGACATTTGCTTTTCATTTTATCTTCTTATATCTCAGTTTTTAATGAAAACACAACTTGTTTAGTACAGCATATCAACTAGATCACCAGTTATCAAAGAATAGTAGATACAGACTAACTGTACGTTAGGTAGTATGTACAACTAGAATTTCTTGGCAGTGTGGGCATTTAGTTTAATAACAAAATGACTACCTCTTTGATTGGTTTGTAATTTGCTCATCAACACATTTTTACATCACTGTTTCACTAACCCTATCAAGATATTTTTGCCCGCATGTTTTCAGACACCTAATTAACTGTCTCATCTTACATAATAAACCAAGAATTGCCAAAAAAATGTAAGCGGTCAAAGGATAATGGTGAATATTCCAACTGACTAGCTATAAACTTTGACGTAAGTTCTAAAAAAATGACTGGGGTGTGAAGAGATATATGAACTGCAAATTGATAAACACTGACAATGATTTGTCCGAAAGTATTCAGACTAAATAGTGAAGCTAACCTACCGGACTTCAAGAAATGCACTGGAGGATGAATTTGCTAAAGCTATCTAAACCATACTACTACAGCATTTAAACGGCAAATATCGACTAGCTAGGAAGAAATTAAATAGCAAAGCAGAGTGTCGTTGTGTCACTACGTAGCTCAACACTATCCCAATTTCAAATGTGACTTCAGCTTCATTTAGAGCCGAATCCCTAAACCTTTACCATTGGCCAGATGAAAGAAGCTTCGGTTTTACAACACCAGGAAGTTCAATGATGACTAGGAACTACGCGTATTTCTCGCTTTAGGACAGTCGTTTCCTAAACGTTTATGAATAGGACCCCACTGTGCAACTTTCACTGCTCATATTTTTGAGTGAGCAAACTAATAAAACAAACGCACACTATTTAGCCTCACTGACATAACCTATAATTGATTTACATAGGAAAGATTCGGTCTTTCACTGTACCAGTTAGTGTACTTCGGATGCTTGATCCCCTCTGATATTATCAAGATCCTTAAAGGAACGAAACTACATTGATTGTTAGGCGTAGTACATATAATTATAGTCTTGATTGAAACTAACCTTTCTTCTGAACGGCAACATATTTGATAGACGCATGACTATAAGTTTGTTTTGGTTATCTTTCGGTGCTTCTGTACCCGATATGAGGCAAACACTGTGAGCCTCACCATTAACCTCAACACAGCGATCAAAACCAAGGTTATCCGTTAGAATATCAAAACTGAGACTTGGAAACTCTACTTCTAATTCGAAAAACATTCTATAAGCCCTTTTATCCATAACTAGCTCTTCGTCATCCTCAAGTGGACGAGACCGGCCCAGAATGTAAACCTCATTTTTGAATTCGGACCCATCTACTTCCATTAATTCATTATTTTCCTCTGTCGTCGGCTTTTCGCAACCTTGGTTTCCATTACGATAGCCCTCTACAGACTTCTCACTCCACTTGTCACTCATCACGAGATCAAACTGAAATGCCGCACGCCCTAACAAAGCCCATCCAATATCCAATGTCTTAGTGGCCGACCAATGTAAATCCTTGCGCTAACTTTTTGTTCTTTCGGTACGGTTTTAGATATTTTGTGGCGTATAATTGAGATGAAACTAGCTACTCGAATGCTCTAGTCCTAGTCATTTTGGTAGTTATCTGTAGGTTTTCATATTTTGTAATTTGAGAGAATGAACTATTCCCAGGATTAAAAATGTTGTGGAACCAGTAGCTATCACATTACCGAGCAGGAAATTCATTTGGCTGCAATGTGAAGAGTAATAAAAAGGAAAACTGGTCAACAAACCTAGTAAGCAATATGAAAAAACAGAAGTGTAAGAATAACACGGAGCTACAGGCGGAGTTAAGAATAACAGGCAAATGGCTATGATAGGAAACAAGATAGGAATGGGCTGATGATATGTAATGATAATTTTGGTGGGGACGTTGTGAGATATTCAACAGTTTCGGTCAATCTAAGCAAGAGATGGCAATCTATGGATGAGTACATGATTTTCAAGTCTTCTCCTGAAGCTATCCTGTGGTTAACTGACATACAACTCTGTCTGTGTCGTTAGTTCATGGGGGATTTTCACTGGAAACATATGTCTCTCTGTTTCACATGCGTCTACTTGTTCATCGATTGACATGTTGACTGATTGAATTTTTAGCAGATTGACCAATGCCCGTCTCCCTTGAGAACGTGAGTGAATCTTCTTCGATTCCCATGTACCTCCAAGTTCTCGCATCGTCAACATAGATCAGGGACTGTGAGCTGGTCTGACTTAGGAGTTTGTAAATAGAAATCACGAAGGGGAGTGATCTTGAAACTGTTTTCTATGAAATCATTCGTTTCAAGACTTTTATTCATTTCATTCACCTTGGTGAAGAAAATTTGGTTTTCTTTCCTCTGGATTGGGTGAGCAAAACTTGTCTCCATGACTTTCAATATTGAAAGTTAATACAGCAACGCATCGGGAGCTTCCTTTAAAAGGAGGAGTACTACACGGATCGGCATGTTTGGTCATAGTATTTTGTCTAGTCGTCTCAAACTAAGATAATACTGGACGCACATGGGCGAACTTTATGAACCCATATTCGGTATCACGAGGGATATCGTTTGTACCCATACATTCCCACAAATCGTTATTTGTCAGCACCACCATGAATAATGGGATAGTTCGCTGAAAAGTTGAGTCATTTGCTTCCTCTAATCCGAAAATCGGGGGTAAAAGAGCTAATAAAAGTTGTAATAATTACAAGCATTTAAATTATCATATGAACTAGGAATCCCAGAAACAACGCAATTAAGGCCAAACGGAACGAACTGAACACAAACGAACATAATGAACATGGAATTCAAAATCAGGCACATATCAAGTACGAAGGAATCACTAGTTCATACAAGCACCATATCTGCCACACTTTAAATAACTATCCCGTTTTCTGTAATCCATTGAACGTCTTCTTCTTAAGTTCATCATGTGTTTGTCCGACTGGAAGCAGTGAACAGATGTCCGCACCTCATACCGTTCAACCAAGTAGCGACTGCATCCGCAGCAAAATTGTTGCCACTACCAGTCATCAATACCATTCTCGACTAAAACCCTTTCTTAATATTTGGATTGTGAAGTCAGAATTTGGTGAAGTTGTGAAAAAACTTCAGGACGCTGGAAAAGAATCAATAACTACAAGTGCATAGTATTTGCCAAGAAATGGACCACAATAGTCTGCATGAACTGTCTACCATGCCTCAGACGATACTGGCCATCGATTGGTTTTAGACTTATGACATCCTCCACCATCGTTTTCTGTACGACATATATCTGCATTCATCTCAGGCCACTAAAATGTGGATCTAGCTAAGAATTTCATTTTCTCAACATCAAAATGACTACTATGAAGATCTTCAAGGACTGATTTAGTTGATGAAGGAGAAATAACGACACGATAATTGACACACAAAATACCATCAACAGTAGTGGTTAACTGATTTCGCTTAGAAAAATGGATAGGAAATCCACGTTTCAGATTATTATTCCTACGTTTCCGTGTAGCAGTGAGCATACATCTAAAGTATCTACGAGTTTCCCGAATGGGATCTGGACGTCTCACTGGTAAAGGTTTCACTAACAAACAGTCTGAAGGATTAACAAGTCTGTCTTCCGATGATTATCGAGAAATGTGGTCAAGATGTTGAATTTGTTTGGCACTCCTGTGCTGAACCGTATAATCATAGGCACTCAATGCAATGCTCGATCGTTAAACCATAGCAGTTGACGAACGTGCTAAGGATTTTTAGGGATGATAAATGAACTTCAAAGCTTCATGATCAGTAACAATAGTGAATTTCTTTTCGAATAAATATTTGTGAAGTCTTTAACAGTCCAAAAACAGATAATGCTTCTCACTGAGTTTGTGAATAACTTTGTTCAGCAAGTTTGCGTTAAACACAGATAATAAACGCAAATAATAAACACAGATAACTGGTCTACCTTCCCGTTTTAAAACCGCGACAATACTCACAGGTGATGCATCAGTAGGCCAGAGAATTAAGTTAGAAGGACAGAATCACTCTGAAGAAACTTTAGGAGACTTCGCAAGCATTACTCTTGATCCTCACCCCATTTGAAGGAATTCAATCTCAAAATATTGAATAAGCAATTGGCACAATAAGAAAAATTAGGAATAAAATGTGGATAGTATTGGAGAGCACCCACTAGTGGACGCAGTTCTGTAAGATTTTTTGGAGACCGTGCATTTGTCAGTGAAGCTAGTCATTCCACATTCCATTACCATCAACTAGGTATCCAAGACATTCGAAACTAGATACACAAAATGAGCACTTATTTGGATTCACCGCAATATTCTTTTTAATTAAAAGAAGCAATAAAGCAATAAGTCTGGTCGTGAACTACCTTCTCAGAACCATGAACAATGAGATCACTGACTACCTTATTCACAACTTCCTGAACAAGGCTGGAGAACAGCTTAGACGAAATGGAAGGAAGTTGTATTTGAACAGACCGAAAGGAGTGCTAATTGTCGTCAAAATAGATGAAGATTGATCTAAAGGGATTTGAAGATAAGCATCTTTTAAGCCAACTTTCGAAAACACCTTAGAACCATGAAGTAGATTTAGAATATCCTCAGCCTCTACCATCGTGCGCATTTGCTTCAAAAAATGGGATTTCAGTGTTATTGCATAGTCGCCACATATTCTAAGGGTCTTGCCATCTGACTTCAATGGCGTACAATAGGAGTACCCCGTGCTGAAGGTTGAAGCGGTTAAATCATACATTTCGCGCACAAATCGTTCAATATCTTATGTAATGTTTCTCCAAGACGATACGGAATCATTCACCTTTAAAGAAAGACTGGATCACTCTGTACTTGGAGTTTTCAGGCTGGATTTTCATACCTTCACTACACTTAACACATGCAGCTATCAAGTCTTTAGGTAAAGCATCAGAATTCTCTGTAGAAACTAGTCAAGACAACTCCACTTTAGGCCTTTTCAAATTTTTTAAACCCAGTATTGACAGTCCTGTTTCTCTAATTAAAAATTCACAAGGTATATATGAAGAATTATCATCTCTTATAAGCAATTCACAGCATCCTCGTATGGGCAGTCTGTGTCCAGTAATCCCCAATATTGAGACTTGGGTCTGACCACAACATAAGGATCTAGAGATTTCAAGTTCGTGATTGAAATAATGCACTCTATACTACCTGTGTCCATAATAAAGTCATGAATGAACCAAGGGATGTATATAATCGCTTTTGAATATGAACATTACCTTTCAAAATGGTGGACAAAAATAAATGACCATAAGGAGCAGCCAAATTATTGGGATCCAAATTACAAGATTTAATACTAATTGAAGCAAAGTGAACATTAGTTTTGCATACTAATTGAATGTGCCCTATCTTACCACATCTAAGACATTTAGCATTACGGAATGCACATGAATTGCAAGAATGAAATCTGCCACATAATAAACACTTTCCAACTCGCTCTCACCTTTATTGTTTGCTTTGTCATTCCTTGTTGAATCGCCTTTCATATTTTCACAAGAATGGGGATCACTATCAAACGAACGCAAATTTGATGTACCCTGAGATTGTATCTCACTCTGACGACTGAGCAAAGTATTAAAAATTTTCATCGACTGGATATCAATTTCATTCCCCGCTTCGTAGTTGATACATGCAGTTCTAGCGTCTTGAAAAGAAAAGTTCGGCACTCTCAATAGGTCTGTTTTCAGACCCGGTATGTTGATTCCTGCAATTAATCGATCTCTCAGCTCTACACGAAGTTGATCACCGAAATTGCATTTTGCAGAACTAATGTTTACCTATTTGCCAGCTAGTGAGATCGGGAAACGTCTTCAATAGTTTGGTCTGAAAGTGTATTACGTGACAAAAGGAGTGAGTGGAGTGGTGGAGGTATAATTTTTAAATGCAGCAACAGCTCACTATTCAGTATTGCAATGCTTACGTGCAGTTAATATCAGCTAAAATGTTTTTATCAATACAGCAGGTCATTTGTTAAGACGTACCGCTCATCTCAAGTTGATACGTGCTTCGTTCTCGGACAGCTACTTCATTGACTCACACTAACGTCAACCTTATGTGATGAACGTTTCCATTTGTTATCCATCATAGATATGAAAATGAAGGTTTGATCTCTGGAAAATGCAGGCTCAGAATGAATCTCTCTCCGCTGAAGCTTGAATGATCGTTTTTATTCTACAGATGGCGAATGGTATACCAATCGTCACATACTGTAGAAGGTACTCTAACCTGAACACAAGTTTACGTGAGTTTGTTCATTAAATCTTTCTTGTTTCATGATTCTCGGTGACTATTGTCGTCATTGATCAGCTAGAAAACTACAACCGCCACCTCGACATAACCAAATAGAACTCAGTAGACGGAAGCACTAAAATGTCTGCTTTATGGAGCTTCATTTGGCCGGACTTAAAAGTAAATTTGAAGATACTTGATAAGAATCTCTAACCTCGCCGAAACCAGTCGAAACGACCGTTGATGTTGAGTGTCATATCACGACTAAGTAACCGTCAATGTCTTCGAAAAATGTCCGACCAGCTCTAATAATGTAGGTTAGAAAAGAAAGAGTTCAGCCGTATGATGGACTTTGGTGAGATCTGGTTTTAAATTTTTCATGATAATTATGGTCCTCACGGATGATAGAATTAATTAGCGTTCCACAAGTAAAGACAAACCCAAACCTTTATCCTCTACCTCGTATTATTGACTTGGGGACTACCTCGAAAAGATCAGACACATAATGCTATTTGGTGTACTAGGTTAAGTGAGGCTCACCAACAAAGAGCTATCACGTACGGAAAGATTCGAAAGCATTAATATCGACGATTTTTTCTACAAAATAAACTAGAAATCAACGAAAAAAGAAACAGATGATGGATGAGTAGGAAAATATGCTCCAACCACGAAAAAAATTGTGATGGCATTTTTCTGTTGGGTTAAATACTCATCAGCGAAGAGAAGTTCCGTGCCCTACTGAAGAGTAATCTCCTGAGGATGCCCGGTCAAGTAACTAGTGATATTTTTAGTGGAAACAAAATCGTCAATATCGATGTCAAACGATTACAACCTATTTATTTGGGGGAATTATTCACTTCTAAGAGTGAAAAACCAAGGAAAGTATGATCTAGCTGACTACTGTTCAAATTTTGTAAAACGAGAGTCACCAAGGATATTTTGGAAAGCTGAAACTTTAGTAAACACTATGAAATCCTTAGGACAGCGTGGAGGCGCAGATAGAGAGATATTCCATGAATACATTATTACAGTATGTTCCTTCAGTACATTGTAATTTCACTGACGAAAAACCTGGGTAAATTATATTTAGAGTATATTACCACGAGTCGCAAGGAGAGGGTGACTAATTTATTTAGGGTTGCAGGAAGTAATGAATGAGATTCTCATTCTCCCACCTATGTTTATGGGACTTTTCCTGGCAGAAATAACTCTTGAACGCAGTATGCTCATCATACCATGAGAGAACTCTACCATAGCTGCGACCTCAACATGGTGATTGGGCTTTCCTGACGTAACTATGTTGACTAGAACAGCTGTTCCTTTAGTCCTTGCAACGACAGGCATGCAGCTTGAAGAATAGTCGCACCACAAAACACTGAGTTCATGGTCTGAGGAAGAAATTACACCGCTGACTGTTCACAAGCGAGGTGTTTCCCTCAAGTAAACTACCTCCTCACGACAGAAGTGGGCTAGAAATGGTTTTACCCAAAAGCCTATACCTCACCATGCTGCAAGGATTCCTGTCTCTGGTGGTGAAGTAATTCAAATTATGGGGTTAATACTTTAAAAGGTCTCAAAAAAGATCGTGTGACCAGCCTAAAGCAGTCATAGTTTACGCCTTGAGACCAAGCTCTCAGGCTCCTCAAACCATCATTCAACCGGCTTCTTCTACAGATTCTTTAAGAAGACACTTCTTCCAACAGTGCAGGCGACGGAAAAATGACATTAGCTTTAGTATTCCTGACCGAACCTAAACGTTTCTGTTCATGAATGAATCTCCCTTCATTTCTTGATATTACTCTTGTCCCCATCAATAATTTCACTCATATAACTTTGTCTCTATGATTCATTAACGGCAGCTATTCGAGTTATTCAAGTGCTACCCCAAATCTCCTGAAATCGTGCTCCCAACTATTTATTGAGTCCGCACCTTATTTAAAATGATACAAACTCTTCATCAGTTAAAAATGAAGAATTTTTACTCACAGATATATTCTGTTTCTCCAGAAAACGCACACAGGATTTGTATACGGTCATTCACCTGATTATAAGGAATTAATACAGAGTCTACATGATTTACCTTCGTGTGTCGTGAAAAGGTGTTAATCTATCTCGTCACCCATCTGGGATAAACGTGACTGCATAAATTCTTATCCTACTAATATGTTATTTTATATTTTATCACATAATTTCACACTTGTTCACCTAAGCACACATAAAATTAATTTTTCACCTAAGATGTCAAAATAGGATTTACTTTCATTATTATGGTTGATCTTCTAACACTTCTGATATTATTTTTTGCATAAATCTAATCCTCACTGCGAAGACATTGATGACATGTACCAGTAACTCAGACCGAGAGGTTAGGCAACATCAGTGCGTTTGGGTGATACTTAATGAAGTAATGGATGCTTCGAAATTCATCTCATGAGACTCCGAGAATGATAGGGAGGAAAACAAACTTAAAGACAAACTGGCGAAACGCTAAACAACGATTAAGATTAGTGTTAGGTAGAGTAACGAAATAATGTGAAAAATGAAGGGGTGATAGATGATGGTATTCAACTATTCAGACCTATCAAACAAGCTACATAGATTCTCCTGTGTGACAAGGAGAGAAACAAACAAATGTCATGGCAATCATCCAACTTCTGAATCCTGAGTGTCATGTAAAAGGTTGATGACGTACCGACGGTATAACAATATTGCATTATGAATAAAAAAGTTTTATTTACGTTTGTTAGCACTCGCGAAGCCAGCTGAAAGTAAGATGGACAAAAAACAATTATTTCAGTGTAAATGTTTATCACAAATTAATATAAAAACAGAAACTGGCATTTATTCACAGATCTGAAGAGCAGTTAGTTCACCCTTTCTTTGGATCGCTATTCACGCATACTTACTTTATCTATTGCGTTGTGTAAGAAAGCCTGGCTTGCAACATCCATGGCTTGTTATTTCACTTTCCGGACAGGTTGCACTTCGGAACCTTATACACACAACATCCAAAAATATAATAATACTGTGATTTGAACTTTGAATTGTCCTGTAGAGTCTGTAATTACAGATACCTAGTTTACTTTTAGTACCACTTAAGGTGTACTTAATGGCCAGTTCTGGCGTCAGTACGTGACGTAGACATGCCTTGGTTGATTTCCGAGAATCATCACATACGATCCTGGACAATCCTGCCACCTAAAATTTTATAAACACCTGTGAAAAGCCCCAATTCAAAATGTTGAAAAAGGGGGGTTCCGAGAAAAAGGGACTGGTTTAAGGCCTGTACGTATAAATACAGACCAAATAACGAAAACTCATTATGGGTATCCATACCAAGGTTGAACTTCATAGTTTCAAATAAATTCAGTATTAGGTAGAAAGTTAATGACAAATATATTTTTGTTTTATCTCAGTGAGTAGAAAATTTGTATTTCTGACAATTATTTGCTTACTCTGAATAAGTGTTTTACATTAAGTCACGAAATGTCAGAAGTACAATTTTTCAACTCATCAGGATATAACAAAAGTATATTTGACATGCACACTCATTATGTTTAAGAACGTAGAGATTCTTTCAAACGTTTGCTGTATTTCTTGACCCTATGATAGCTTTCTGCTGTACTAAATGAAAGGTCAATATAAATTTCCAGGGAATGATCTCCAACCAGAAATTTAACCTCGTAACCTTGAAGTAGTTCAGTCCTGCTTAGTTTGGACGCTGATAAATGCAACTTTTTGGTGGCTTTAGGGAGAAAATTCAAGCGTGTTTGCAACGTACGGTGCCCTAGTAAAATTTAGATTGATAAAGTACCGAATCACCAAGTACCGAGATGGTTGGGTTATACATCTATGATAACTAGAAGCACTTGAATTGATTTTTAATTAAGAATTCCCTATATAGTGCAATTTGAGGCAAGTATAACTGAATGAGCACTACTAAACGTATTGTCTTTGTAATTCGTAATAAATGCGCAATCATGTACAAAAGATTCATCATTTAGTACAAATAGCACAGTGTCGCCCATACCCAATCACATCCTATCCTAGAGGACGATATTGCTAGAAATGGGATTGGTCTGTGAAGGTACAACAGGCATTGTAGTTTGACAACACTTTACCAGTAACACCCGTAATTGAATCGCGCCCTCCCCGTGAAATCAAAAGTCAGAAGCGAGGAGGTTGGAAGATATATTTCATAGATTATCAATATATCGAGAAGTGACCGATCTAAACTGGCGAGTGATCGTAGCTGAAATTGAGCACGCCGTTCCAACTTGTGATCTGGTGCGAATGCATGACAGAGCGCCTTCAGTTAAGTGAGTCCATTAAAACTAATGTGGTCAGCATCCAATTTCGAAAACTTACAGAGCTATTGATTTGGGGGATTTATTTACCCCCACAGATCTCCCCCACACTGGTGAGGTAATGATAACCCTACGACGTGGCTAGCCAGAAGTTTAAACCCAACGAGTTTGTCGTTGGTAAACGCTCTTCTGACAGCTTGCTATGTTTAGCAGCGTCTGGTCGTCTTTCCTTACAATAAAGGACCATGAATTACAACATAGTATTGAGGAAACAAAGAGCAAAAAAAGTTTCGGTTCTTCGTAAACTTCATTGTTCTTTTTATCGTCTTTTCCAGCCATCCTGAAGAAGAAAAAAAGAATCTGTAAGTGCATGTCGAAATACACTTGTACGCGCGTAGAGACACGAAGTGGGCGAAAAAAGTAAGTAAACTCTTACACCTGCGGTAGCGTAAGAGCAATTTTTAAAGGACTGCTTTTCTCGGGTTTTTTAAAGGAAAAAATTAAATATACACATGTTAAAAAAAGAAATTTTGTTTGTTTTTGTTTTTTCCCTTCTTCGCAATAAATGTATGAGTCTCAGCATATTAAAATTTTTTTAAATATGTATAATACAAAGGAAAATCAGGATAAAGCAAAACGTTAACTAATGTCTTACGTGCAATAGTCGTTTAAATGTTCCAGAAATCTTACTCTTCTTCCAGAATGAGTTGTTTTAACTTTATTTTCAGTTACTGCCGAAGCATGTACGTGCGTGTTAACTGTCGGATGAGGTACTACAAGTGTAGGAACCGTGTCGTCTGATTGTACTATGGGAAAATCGACATGGATAGGATTTCATTCTAGATACGCTGCTCTGATTCGATCAATACTGATGCTATCGTTATTTCCGTTCTTGTCGACAATATGGTACTTAGGTTCACGTTGAAGAACTTTGAAGTGTCCTTCGTATGCTGATTCGAGGGGCCGTCGATGCGAGTCTAGACGTACGAAGACATGTGTACTATATCGTGAGTCAGGTCGAACGAACATATCAGTTGATTGAGATCGAGTGGAAACAGGTTTGACTGAACGCATTGCGTGTGTAAGGCTGCTCGTGTAGGAGTTCGGATCTGTATTGATTGAAGAAGATGAAAGACCCATGAATTCACCTGGAAGTCGAAGAGTCGCCCCATAAAAGAGTTTAGCTGCAGTGTGTCCAATGTCAGTTTTCACTGCATTGCGAATAACTAGTAAGATGAGTGGAAGAGCATCGGTTCACTGTGAAACGTTTGTAGCTGATAGTAAAGCTTTTAGTTATCGATGAAAACGTTCTACCAAACCGTTTGCTTGTGTGTGGTAGGCCGTCGTTCGAAAACGAGTGATTCCTAGTATTGTGGTCAGACAACTGAAAAGTCCAGATTTGAACTGGCGTCCGCGGCCTGTAGTGATGGTTGAAGGGCAGTCGAAATTCGCTACCCATGGTTCGACGAAGGCGCGAGCCACTGTTTCAGCAGTAATGTCATTAATAGGTACTGCTTCTGGCCATCGAGTGAAACGGTCTACAGAAGTTAAGAGATATGAGTATCCATTTGAATCGGGTAAGGGTCCTACCAAATCTAGATGAACATGGTCGAAACGAGCATCAGGGGTTTTGAAAGAGCCTAAGGGACATTTGTTGTGTCTAATTACCTTAGATTTCTGGCAGCTTACACAGAAGCGTGCCCACTTCCTCACGTTTTCATTCATATCAGGACAGGAAAACCGTTCTGCTATAAGCCTGATGGATGCACGAACACCTGGATGAGAAAGTTTGTGCAACGTATTGAAGACGTTGCGTCGATAACGTTTCGGCACTATCGGGCGATCCCTGTCTGTAGATGTGTCACATAGTGAGGTTTCGTTACCTGTTCCCATCTGTTTATTGCGCAGTTTAAGGGTTATTGAGGATAACTCCTGCTGAAGATCAGTGTCTTCTTCTTGAAGGCGAACGAGTTTAGGAGGGTCGATCCCTTGGAAACTGTTCAAGGACGTTATATGAGACAAGGCATCTGCAACATTGTTTGCTCAAGAATTGTGTTGTATATCTGAGGTGAACTGAGAAATGTAGTCCAGTTGTCAAGAATCACGAGGTGAGTACTTGTGTGAAGATGAGCTTAAAGATAAAGTAAGTGGTTTATGATCAGTAAAAAGGGTGAGTCCTCGGCCTTCGATGGAGTGTTGAAAATGCCGTACCTCTATTCAGTGTCTAGCAACCATCTCGAGAAAAATGCCAAAGGTCACCACGAGTGGTTAACACATCGTTGTAAGACTCCTCCGATCCCTGATTAAAATGCGTCTACTGCAATGCTAATAGGCGCTTGAGTGTCCTGATATGACGATAGCCGTTTTTTACTATCGTCAGTAGTCATAGATATTTGGCCATGGGCTTTAACCAAAACGATTTTCGAAAACACAGTTGTCCATTTCAAGGTAGCTGTCAAATCATGAATGTGAGGCAACGGGTAGCGATCGGGGGTGGTTTTTGCACTCAAATGCCGATAGTCACCAATTGGACACCAATCGTTGCTGTCTTTTTAGGGACCATGTGCAAGGGAGATGCCCATGGGCTGTTTGTTGGTCGAATGATTCCTAACTATATCATGTAGTGAAATTCATTTTTAGCCAACCTCAGCTTTTCGGGAGCCAGTCAACGTGCTTTCGAGAATACAGGTGGTTATGTGGTCGTGATGTGATGGGTAACATCGTTGATTACAAACGGCAATTTCGGTTGCGGTTGGTATATCCCAGAGTACTTATCGAGTAATGGTTGATAGAATGGGTCTATTGTGTGTCTAATCGTGACTGGGGATAATCTGCAACCGGAAAAAGAAGTTAAGTAAACAGATAACTTAGTGTTTCCATCTACCAGCCTCCATTCGCGTGTATCAATGAGTAAATTGTGGTGTTGTAGGAGGTCTATACCTGTTATATTTTGTGGCTAAGTGGATGTCTAGTTAATGTATGACTTGATAAGACCGCCAATCAGAGAGCAGGGAATTATCGATCGGAACAGTGACACACGAAAACCGTACGAGCAGTCTAGAGCGCTTATCAATTCGGCTTTGCCTAGCCCAGCCAGTTAAGTCCAAAACATCAATGACAGCCTCTGTTGTATGAATCCTTGTATTTCAAACAAACTGAGTTTATATACCAAACAGACTGACAACAACGTACCAATAAAATAGAAAATAACATTTGTACAAGAGTTAGCCAAATGTGACTGTCAATAGGGGGAGCAGTAATTAATAGACTGGGTATAACTCAGGAATGGTAAATCGTACAATAATAGTCCAATGGTCAGAAAAAAAGCACACAATGAAAGGAACATGAATATGAGTAGTTTATTTATTTAGCAAATATACGATAAAAATTATATGTAAATTATTGGTCCATAAATGGATCCCAAAGTTACCATTCACTATTGTTATCGGGATATGACAATACCAATGATTGGCATAGAAACATCTGCAACAACGAAGATCTAGTGAATGGGTTTGCATAAACCCATGTTAAGGTAAACGTACCTTTTACCATATGTGGCGATCGGCTTTCCATTTGCTGCCTGTAAGTTTAAAACAGATTCGTGAAGCCGGGAGTTAGAATTTGCTGCATGAATGCTAATTTCTGTGCCAACATAGACGAGGTAGAGAACTTTCGTTATCACATCTGTAACGTATAACAGATGGCTATGTTTGTCAGCTGGGAAGTTTCCCGAATTGTTTTTCGTGTCAGTCGATTTTGAGTTCGGGTAATTGCAGGGTTTCCTGAAATTTCTGGGGGACTTCCCATACTGGTTATAATACCAGCACCATTCGGAGTTACCCGTCTCTCGTGGTCTGGAGACAGATCTCTCACGTAAAGTGCTTCTCCGCGGGGTAAGTCATTACAGTACGGTCATTACGAAATCTAAGGTACATGTAAGTGTATGACATAGTTCTGTAATGTCATTCTGTGTCGTTTGAGGCTTTTCTTTGGCTGAAAAACCTCGGCATTAGAAGATTTCGTGATTTCCAGAATGCGGTCGGCAGATGCAGCCGGCTCATCTACGGCGTTGTTTTGAAACGAGACAAGTACTGCTTGCACCTGTTAAGGAAGTTTAGACAAGGAAAGTTGTCTGAATAGGCCATCATTGGAAGTTCTTTGACCAAATCACCTTTGTCATTCTTAGCAACATATCTGTCGCAGAACCATGTTATTAAGGAGTTGGTCTAACCGTTGTCGATCGGTTATATCTCCGCGTTTCAGAATCGACCGTTTTAGGGTTTCGTAAGGTTCCGAAACATCACTAATAAACATACTAGGTGTGACGTATCTGTTGAATTAGCTCGGTAGTGCCTTTACAATCGCGAATTGTGCGCGTGGATCAGTCATGCCGTGCTCATAGAACTCGGATTCTGCATAGCAGAACCAGGCTTCAATGTTGTCTGGTAAGAAGGGTATTAGTTGAAACAAGGTGTGAATATAGTCTTTAACTTAAGTGCTTTGAGTGTCTGTTCCGTCATATTAAAAAATCAAGTATGAGAATGAACGAGGAAAAAGAATATATCCGAAAACTCGTTATTATTGGTTAACATCGAAAGATATAAGAAATTAGGTGAGGACGTCCACCCATATGATTATATCCACATACATATGACGACATAAAAATAAAACTAACACATACGCAGAATATCTAGAAATGACTTAAATAATTATGGAGAAATCTGTCACACAAAACTCTTCAGTCCACACTACTGAAATGAGGTGATATATTGAAATATCAGATACTTATTTTAGTCCACTTTCACCTATCTACAGTTGCTGAGGTTGCCAAGTCAGTATCTTGTTTTGAATATGATAGGCTTCCTCAATCACAATGTTAAGGTTAAGATTGTTACTAATATCAGCACAAAACGTATGGCTGAGATTTCACTTTGCACTCCCCGTAATCATGTTTGTGAAGTCCAGTGCACGAAAACGTCTCTGACGTCTATATCCTTGCCTTATAAAATAGTATAAGGGTAAATCTTTTAAATTACCTATGACAACACTATATCCTATATCTCGAATCATGTATACATCAGTTATTCGAAATACACGGACCGAATAAATTAGTGATTGACATTAGTCTTGTTAATAAATGAATATAAATTGACTTCATTTTCGTCTACTTTTACTTCTTGGGTCTCATGATTTTACACTGCTTAATGAAAGATGGATGACTATTTGGAGATTTATAATAGTCTGGAAGAACAAACATCCATTCAACTCGATTCCCACGTTATGAATATCTGCGACAGTACCTATTTTTCTGTACTTTCCCTACTTACGCCTGTTATCCCTCGTAAAGAAGCATAAGCCGCCCATTAGCATTCCCCATCCAACTCAGTCATTTCCAGTTGTTATTCATCAATTTTATGTCTCCTTCCAGTTCTCGACGCAGTGTGTTTTCTGATCTTTCTCTTTCTCGTTTCACTTGAGGATTCTAACTTGGCGCTTGTTCCATAATGCAGTTTGATTTCCTCAATGTGTGTTCTATCCACTTCCAACGTCTTTTCCTAATTTCCTCTTCAGCTGGAAGCTGGTTTGTCCTCTCCCATAAAACGCTGTTGCTGATAGTATCCGGCCAGCGAATGTTGAGTATTTTGCGCAGACAACTGTTTATAAATACTTGTACCATCTTGACGATGGTTGTAGTAGTTCTCCACGTTTCAGCTCCGTACAGTTGGACTGCCTTTACGTTCGTATTGAAGATTCTGACTTTGATATTGGTTGACAGTTGTTTTGAGTTCCATATATTCTTCAATTGTAGGAATAAGGTCGTTGCTTTGCCAATCCTCGCCTTTGCATCTGCATCAGATTCTCCTTGTTCATCAATGATGCTTTCCAGGTACGTGAACGTTTCTACATCTTCCAGAGTTTCTCCATCAAGTGTGATTGGGTTGGTGTTCTCCGTGTTGTATTTGAGAATCTTGCTTTTACCCGTGTGTATGTTGAGGTCTATTGATGCAGAGGCTGCTGCTACGTTTGTTGCCTTCGTCTGAATTTGTTTGTGTGTATGAGATGGGAGAGCTAGGTCATCTGCGAAGTCCAAATCGTCTAATTGATTCTGAGATGTCCATTGTATTCCGTGCATCCCCTCAGATGTCGAAGTCTTCATAATTCAGTCAACCACCAGAAGGAAGAGAGCGAGCACACTTGTCCGACCACTGTCCTCACTTGGGATGCTTCAATCAGCTGTTCTCCATGCACGAATTTGCAGTGTAGTTCGTTGTATGAGTTCTAGATGATCTTCTCATACACACTATAGGGTCGAAGAAGGTTCTTCTATCCGCACTGACAAGTGCTTTTTTATAGTCGAGGAAGATGATAGTGACGAGTTCCACTCAATTAATTGTTCAAAGATGATTATTCTGTAGGCTTTTTTAATTTTAGTACTGAACTAAACTGTATACAGTTGTTCATATAACTTCATTACTGATAGGACTGTTGTTTAACTAATAACGATTAGAAATAACGGAACTGATATGCTAAGAATCCCTAGAGTAGTCCAATTTAAGCTGCATAGAACTCCGTGAGTACTAATGAACGTATCATATCTGGAACCCATAATAAGTGAGGAGTAATGTATAAAGAAATTATCACTGCAAACAGGTGTCACATTGACACAATCATTGATAAAATGTTATTTTTCATACAATGAGAAATACTTGTTCTTACTGAATGAAAATTGCATAGATTATAAACTTATTTACCTTTTGAATATAAACATTACAAATCTTGCGATCGCTCATCCTTTTGTTAGTGAATTCTACTTCAATAATGAGATAACTAACCGAAACTGTACTGTCGTAATTAACGTTAGTAAAACCTTCGCTAAATTGTATCAGTGGCATCCTGAAGGAAAACCACCCAAGTATACTAAATCTCACGCCGGGAATTGTATCTATTTATTTGTTGTGGTGATAAATAACTCATGGATTTAAGACAATGGAATATGACAATAATAAGATTCTAGTAGACATCAGGTAGAGATATACAGCCAGTCCCCGACCAATTTCTACCACATTTACACTGAAACCGTCCTACTTTAATACTTTCAGTTATCTTTACGTATTGTGGCCATTCAGAACGACTTGTTCACACACTGCCATAGGAACGGGTAAGGTTTTTGTATTTATGCCACATTAAACATTACGGAAAAAACTGAAGAAATAAACCAATAATCAGGAGAACATGCATAATTTTGAGTAAAATTTCAACTAATGTCTAGATACAACGAAGATAATATACAAATAAAGGAAATGAAGTTAATAAAAAAAAGGAAGCGAAGAAAAAGTATACCAACTCCTATGGTCAGAAATACGGTGCATTTTCGAGTATACAAAATGTCTAACAAAAACTGTCTTTTTTTCCTGTGGAGCTGTACTCAATACAGTGTTTATATTGAGATTAAAATTGCCTACGAAAAATAGTCCTTAGGCAATGATCAAACGATTTAAAACTTGGATAAAAAAGAACCTAATTTTGAGGATTATGATTATGTAGAAACGTTCACAACCGATCGTTCCTGAAAAAAAAATACTAAAAGTTAAATTTACGACATAATTAGCCACACTGCACTTATTATTATGTAAACAATGATACAGAAATTGACTGCGAAATTTCAATAATATTTTTCCATTTTGAGACTTCGGATATAAACCGTATGTGAAATCAGATTTTACTAGCATTGTCCACTTTTTAATAAGAATAAAATTGAAAAATTTGAAAAATTTTTAGACAAAATGTTTAGTTTGTCCTTCAAACTGCTGGTTGTAGCCCCAAATGTTGAAGTTGTGCACGTAAATTAACACGCTGATCATTCAACTCAGCAAGTTCACCTTGCATTTCATTATTTAAACGAAGTAACGTGTGATTGACCGATTTGGCTTCCCGAATAAGTGAAGACAAAAGACGACGTCGACGACTACTAGATAATTCAGATAAAAACGTTTTTCGATGGCCAGTGATTGCAGATAATAATTGGATCGGATCAATATACCTAATTGTAAGATAAAGGAGGAAGTTAATCGAAATAGAGCGGTTAAGAGGAAACTACTTTTAAAATGGGACTTAAAAATTTTTGTGTGAGATGGGATATTTGATATTATGTTTGTAACGAATACAGATTATTTGGTCATTTTTTAAATATATATATATATACTTAAACCATACCATTCAACAATCTTTACAGGAACATACGCTTATATCACTAAGAGTCAATGGTGTTTTGTTGTTAATATGCAGGGCTACGAATGATTAATTTCTGTTCCCACATATGGACCTATTAACAAATCGTTCGACATAGCTTTTAGAAAGAAACTAGACCCGAGTATCAGTCTAAACACTAACACTAGGATGCATGTACATCCATCTGACGAGTAACAAACAAGTGGACACATAAGCCCTGGATTTCAGTTACAACCACATACCAAAGACGTAAAAAGGCAAGTAATGTTTGAAATTAAAAAAATATGATATTCAGCATAAAGATATCAATAAAATATGAATCCAGGGCTCGAATTCACATTTTGATAACATAGTACTCTAAAGTTTAAACACTTGATTTTTAAATTACAGCTAACTTTTTTTTGAAAGAAACGGACAGTAACTTGTTGTTACACGGAAATATAATAGATTATAGATGTCCTTATCTAACTCAAGTATGTGTTAATCAAATAACACAAGTTTTCCATTTATTAAAATGAGGAAATGTAACATACTGGGTTAATCAGATACAGTTCAGCTAATAAGTGAGAGGTGTTGACGATTACACGCTATTGATTAAGATTAGACTTAACTCTCTCAGGAAATAGACATAGGCTATTAGTTGACTTCCTGAGGAGTATGGATGGGTTGTCCATAGGTTTTTGGATTCGGGTTAGTTAATGAAAGCTCCCTACTCAACTGTGGTTTTTTGACTGAAGTGAATGGTTGGAATCGCACACAAGTTTCAGAAGCAGTTATTCTGTGGATTCTGAAAATTGCTAGATACTTTTTAATATATATGAAGATGATATCAGCATAGTAATGCCAGCTCAATTCAGTAAGATAAATGTAATTCAAAGGCTAAAACAATTTTTTTAACAGTTCAGAACACTAATCACTTTGAATCGGCGATACAGCATTTCACAGAGCAATCTAAAAATTTTCCACTCGTAAACTATATATATTAATGCATTTTCACAAAGTAGATTAAATATTGTAGGTCAGCCAATCAGAGGTTGGATTTTCTCTACTCAATAACCATAAGAAAGTCTTGTTCTGTTAGAAAGCTTTGTAAAGAAAAACAAATCATATTGTAATAATAAGTTCTTAATTGTATATCTGGTATATACCAATATTACCCAGGATTTGGACGAACAGTTTTAGTCCACATGTTGAGTATTTGATACTTTTAATTGTAAAGACTGATTATTAACTAGATCACAACTTCACTTCAGCCACGATTAACTCAAATTGGAAAAATATGAGAATTTTCTGTAATAAACAGTAGTTATTAACAGAACTACTAAGTCTGAAAACTTAAAATATTCTTTTTTCGACAAACAACTCAGATGATAAGACACAAATTTTCAAGAAGTCAAAATTACAGACGAACAGTTAATAAAAGGCGGTCTGCTTCAACATCTGGGCTACCTGTTCCTGCTATCTAGATATTTCAACATGTTATCTGATTTTGTTTGTTTTAATACATCAATATGGCTATTAATCGCATAACTTATTCAGGTGCGTTTCTGAAAAGTGTATAAATTTTCGTTGTAAAAGTTACAAAGGCCCAATCAGAGATATCGTGGTTGCTGGCAATATGCAGCGAAAACAAAGTACATTATTTAGATGTCGATTGACTGGACAATCACTCAATATTTGTCGTCAGGATCGATCAAGAAGTAAGGAACGGAAACTTGTTGACATACATTTCGCTTAAAATTCTATATTGTACCAAAAATATAATATTGAACAAAGCTAATAATAATAATAATAGTGAACCGTATCATCTTACGGGTTATTTGTACTGGTCTTTTCACTTGATAAATGCACTGAATCAATAGAACCACTAATTTCAGACGACGAAAATGGTGATGCAGATAAACGTGAAGAGGATGAATTGGAGGACGAAGATGATGATGATGAGGAGGAGGAGGAACTACCAACGATTCCAGTAGAGGATGAAGACTTACTACAACTATCACAACTAACAACAGGACCGTGTGACAAGTTTTCAAACGAATTATAATATAAACTTTTAGAATTAGTTTCAAAAATGCCAAAAGCAGAATCCATATTCAAGGAATAAGAAGAATCATCAAGAACAATTGGATTTCTTTTATTAAAAATGTCTATTGCAGAATGTTGTTTTAGCAATGGATTATTTATTGAATTATATTTTGAATCATTGTTCAGTAAGCCAGTGGCGCATAAATATTCTAGGTGGGAAAGGTCGAATTGATTACCTATGATAAAGTAAAATTAAGTTCATATTGAAATGGAGGATAAAATTAAAATGATTGTCAAATATATTACAGAAGAATATACTCGAAAGTAAGATAGCCCTTTCATTCTTGCTTTCTAGGCAAATTTAACCGTCTACATGTATCATTACCACGGTTTGACTTGATAATTTCGAATAAACTGAGCATTGGTTAGATTGTTATAAATAAAATAATATATTTGTAATATTCCAATAAGTAGAAAAGTTAGATTTTCTGACGTTTCGTGACTCAGTGTAAGCCACTTCTTCAGAGAATAAATAACCAAATCAAAATTAATCCAAGTTTAAATAGTACAACGAAACAACACGAATATTCGTGTCACGAAACGTCAGAAAATTTAATTTTTCTACTCATTGGGATATTACAAACACATTATTTATTTTTAACAGTCTATGTAACTTTTGCATACCGATAAAAGATCTAGTATACCTATCAGTCATAATCAATGTGCGACCTGTTGTAAAAGTGCATCTGGTCAATTTGCCACACTAAATCAACACAATGAGATAAAAATTATTATATTAACCTACATTTTTAGTCGAGCCAGGCGATAATTGGGCAAGCATTAACTACCTCAGTCGATGGAGATTCATACCCTCATCAACCAACGTCCAATCTTTACCAAGCACCCTACGTCTAACCTCGTCACTGCTTACTTTGCAGACCCGCCAAACACGAGGAAAACTTCGAAGACATCTGCGATCACATGCTTGCCGTTTGTGTATGTCTGAAACCTTCATAGACCATTTTATCCAACTGTAAAGGAACACAGAGCATTCTGAGGGGCACAATACTAATCTTTTCCTTAATAGATGGACATTTCCTTTACACAACAGGTGACACAAATTAGAAAGAGCTAGATGAGCTTCATAAATGTGTGCCAAAACTTCGCTATATACCAGCTCATCAGAATTGATAAGGCTTGCAAAATAAGTGCAGTGCTAAACATTCTCGACTGCTTCATCGCCTATGGTCATAGTAATTTTTGGTGGAGATCAATGTCGGAAAAACATTTTCATTCATAGAGATAAAACCATATCGCGAACATGCTCACACTGTTGTTTAGTGCGATCAAAAGAGGAGTTTATTAATGTCGTCGCCAAACATAACTATTTCATCTACTTACTTTAAGTCGATGAGTCTTTACCGAAGGCACTAAACTAGTTGCATAACTCAAATGGGAAGGAAATAAGGATAAAAATAGAAAGAACAATAATGTAAAGGCGGTTCTAGGGGATACATTCAAAAATCTTCGAAAACTTTTTTCATTACCTATTCCCGTAAAAGACAGGAGAATTACAGTACTCTTGTCACTAGTTTCTAATGAGTCATGTTAGATAACATTTTATTCACATGATTTCAAGAACTTTGTTCATGAATTATGAATGTACCAACTGAAATAAACTTAACATAACTAGCCATTGCCCCACGGTTTCATGTCACAAACCGGATAAATTTGAGTTTCTTCTGATCAGATCAAATAGCTAACAAATGTTAATTAGTATGGAAGCTGCTGAAACATCAGAGTAAAATTATTGTACAAAACAACTAAAGAGAAGTGGCCCAGTGGTTAAAGGCTTCGACGTTCAGCCAATCAGTTGCAGACTCAAACCCACCTTTGCCGTCGGTCTAAGAGACCATACAATATCAGTGAACCCCATACTTGGTCTCCGATGAAGCCAAGTACACGAATTTATACCTGGCAAACGATTTTATACATCTTATCAGCAGAAAAATTCATCAAATAGTCATGAACGGATCTATAAAAAAACTTTTGGAGCGACTCCATAACCGAATTGAGGTTTGCATAATTGGTAATGAAAGATTTAGTAGACTGATAATACTATAGATTGTCTGGATTGAAGTAGATAAAGCTAGATTCATATTTCAGACTCAACTGTTAAGAATACTCAAAACATTGAGTTATCCCTTCCCTTTTGAAGAGTTTTGATAAATATTTCCAAAATATAACATACCACAGCCTGTTAAAGACTATCATTACATGAACCATTATATAAGGACATTCAAAGTATCCAATTCTCAGTCCATTTTAATCACCTGCAGGATACCACAAAATAACTTGCTTACTTTAATTATTATCAGTACTGATACCAGAAGTTAAACTTATTTCTTATTCTTCTTCTATAGTTACTTTACAATTGCTAATGGCTGGAAAATGAGTTAGCCCACATTCGAATTGGAAGTCGTTACTTCTTGTGATTAGTCGTACCGTAGTCCGATAAATTTATGATAATGGTGTTATACATATGCAAATTTTACAGTCATTAAAACGAAAATCCTATTTCACGTTTCTGTTTGGAAGTGATAGAGTAGTTATGATTCCAGTAAATACTGTGAGCAACACATCCAGATAACTATTATTTGTCACACTATGTAAGTGAAAATGATATAGAGGATGCTTAACAATCATAGTAGTTTCAGCGAAGGTAATACTTATCAGTAAACTTACGACGTTTCGGACAAATTCGATCAAATGTGAACGCTCAACCTCTAGACTACTGAGCCGACATCTCAACGGTGTTAATGCCTAACTTCAATCGATCCATGATCTTGAGCAACCATTTATCCATTGTCTAAGGTAGTGTTATATCCCGTCGAGAATTATGAATGCTGGCTTTGAGGACTATTTATGGACCGATGTGATATGTATATTTCCTATTGTATAAATGTTAAGTAACTAAACTATTCGGATTCGTGTTCCTCTTATCATAAGATTTATCTGACCTATGAACTATTATTATACGATCTACCATTCTTGAGTTATCCCTAGTCCATTAATTACTGTCCCCCCTATTCACAGCCACATTTGGCTAAATATTGTACAAATGTTATTTTCTATTTTGTGGTACGATGTGATCTGTTTGATTGGTATATAAAGCCAGTATGTTTGAGAATAATGATTCATATTGCAGAGGCTGTTATTGGTGTTTTGGATTCAACTGGCTGGGCTAGGCAGAAGGAGGACTGATAAGCGCTCTAGACTGCTCGTACGGTTTTTCGTGTGTCACTGTCCCAATCGATAATTCGCGGCTCTCTGATTGGCGGTTTTATAACGTTCATATACTAAACAGGGCACACACGCAACTCACACGTTATAACAGATAGATACCCGTCTTTGTCCATATTTAATCAGATCATGGATCTTAAAATCTCACTTAACATAGAAGCTGATTCAAGTTAGCATTTCATGAGTGATATCAACATTACCAATTCTAAATTGTTTAATAATCCTAAATTTACATGCTATGACTTTGAATAATACAGTGTGCCTTAAACCTGGATACTTTTCGGATTACCAATTTGGATATGTAACTGTAGAACCTGAAGCGAACTTATTGAAAAGAATATTATTCGTTCATATATTAGTCTTTTGAATATACTGATCATAAAAATCCCCACAGAAAAAGCATATAATCACTAAAAGTATACCTTCGGCTTCATATTTTCTTAAATTTCTAGTAATTTTACTGATATAAGATTTGCAAGCACTAACGGCATCATCCAATGATAAACCACGATGACCAAGCAAATGTGCCAAATGACTAGCTAAACAAAATTCAGCTTTATCTAAATAATTGTCCCGATTGATATCAGCAGTTAACCTAATTAAAAAATATAAGCGCACAAACAAAAAAGTATCAATTATACGTCGATAAATAAACAAATTTTAAAAATGACCAAAATGTTCTATGTAATTTCCTTTGTATTTGTTATTCTTTCACTTGCATGAAAGTTTTTTCCCTCACTTTGAAAATCGATATGATTAGCAGTAGGAAATCGCTGAGACAGATTATGCTGCATGAAAAAAAGCTTGATGAATTTTCATCTGAACGACGAATGCCTTGACGCCTATGAGGATGGGGTTGGGACACATCAAAAGTTTGAGGAATGCAATATTTCCAATGAAACTCCAGTTTATTATTCATTACTGCAAATAACAAAGCGTCATTCAATATTTGTAAGAGGTATCTAGTGTTAACATGACATTATTTGTTGTCGTACATTTACATCATTAAACTGTTATTTTAATCTTATCTCATATCGTCAGGAAAATATTCAAAATATAGTTAGCACTGAGAATCAGGGTAGATATTTAATATTACATGGAATTGATTCAGTTACATATATCCATATGCTAGTAATAATGGAAATTCAGAGTTAGCATTCAATGCCTAAAATACTAGTGCGCTAATAAGAAATATTTTCTATACTACTGGTTTACGGTTAAATTGAAGGTTTTCTCAAGACTAAATAGGTATTGTTAGTGGGATATAAATTTAATTAAAGTATGTTCTGTGCAGGATTATGTCGGGGCACGCTGACTGGCTATTTTCTTGACCAATCAGTGCTAGCGGATACTTGGCAAAGATTGTAGAATCTTCTTGTGTTAAAATTATAAATATACTAACGTTCTTCTTATTGTGATTCCTACCTTTATTCAACCTTGTTTATTTGAGATATAATTACGTCACTGTCCAACCATGTTCTGATTTTGGGACTTGTTGTATGAAGCAGTGTCTAAGAATACTGAATAATGAGAGCAGCTGGGACGTAATAAGAGAACTCATAACAGGTATTCTCAACAAAATTTTCTTCACTGAATATCCTTCTGTTTACCAGAAATAAACTTGGGTGGATTCTTGTTTTCAGAGCTCCATCAAAATCATCCACCTGAGCTACAAATCTTCCCCACCAGGAATAAAATATGTCAAATAATGGATATCAACACCTTACTTTTTAAATTTGTTTAATCAACAGTAAAGCGATTGAAATAATCAAGAACTATAGAGTCGAATATAATTAACAAATACTGAGATTTGAAGATTTTAAACGAGTTGTTATTCATAATGCATACATTTTAATCGTAAGGATGTGATGGTAAAAGTATTTACATCCCAATGCTCTTTTTCAACCTAGCCCTAAGATCATTTAAAAATACTCAGATTTCCTTAAATGAAACTCATTGAATATTTCAGAATCATACTTAGTTATTAGTGGGTCATACATACGCAACATAGGACCAAGCACATATATGTACTAGTTCAAGTTACCACAGCATATTAGCACAATGAGATAAAATTATCGCGACAGGTGTCAGAGTAGTGGAAGTAATAATAGTATCAGTAGTAGTAAAAATATTAGGTATCTAGGAAGAAAAAAAAGGACAAGGAGAAATTCCGAGCTCAATATCTAACAGAAGACAAAGGATGAATGCGCCTGAGCCATTCCGAACGACCCCGAACTGCTACTCAGAGTCTCCAAACACAGGTTAGTCAGTCGTAACATAGAACCAAGTACGTATGTACATCGGTTCAAGTTATCATACACTATTAGCACAAAGAAGTAAGATTGTTAGGCCAAATTCAAGAATAGTAGGGGTATAATGAAAGAGACTTGGATGGGGACAACCAATTTATTATTTATACAAAATTACGGAATATCTTCGTAAAATATGAGAACTGTACATTAAATGCTTCATATGCAAATCTTCCTTCAATTGTCTTTTACATTCTGTCTGATTCTTCCCATTCACCATTCATTTCTCTTTCCCTTTCTGCTTTCTTCGATTTGATCCTCTTAGCCTTCTGTTACTAGCCATTTAACTTCTGACTGATGTTACTACTTATGTCTATTAATATAAGTAGCATGCACTACACAGGTGGCAACAGTACTAGTGGTGATTGAAAAGATTAGGCATCGAAGAAACGACTAAAGAAAATATAAATTAGTGAGATTATAAAAAACTATGGAGAATTCTGAAGGTCAGAATTTAAGGTAAGAAAAAGAATGAATGCCCTTGAGCCATCGCAAACGATTTTCAGCCATATCACTCGAAGTCTCTAACCACTGATTTTTATGACTTATTTATTTAAACGCATAAACATTGTTAACTCCGCCTGTAGCTCCTCCAGGGGCTACTGCCGGTCCCAAGCCCGGGTAAAGGAGGAGGGTTGGGCATGGGGTTAGTGACCCCATCCCGTAGAAAATCAACTCGCTAAAAAAACGCTAACCAGAAAAAATCATTCAAACCATTCAAACTCTGCCCTGGGAGTAGAAGGAAAAATGACGTCTCATGATGAAAGCCGAGTTCCTTCGGAAGTCATGAGGCCGATGCACCTTCTTACAACCAGAGCGACAATTTTTATAGGTACATGGAATGTCCGGACAATGTGGGAGACCGGCAGAGTCTTCCAAATTTCTGCGGAAATGAGGAAATACAACCTGGAAGTGCTTGGAATCAGTGAAACACATTGGACGCAGGTTGGACAACAACGACTGTCTTCAGGGGAACTTCTGTTATACTCCGGTCATGAAGAAGAAAATGCCCCACATACACAAGGAGTGGCACTGATGCTGTCTAGAAAAGCACAAAATGCACTTATAGGATGGGAATCTCATGGACCGAGGATCATCAAAGCCTCCTTCAAAACAAAGAGAGAGGGCATTACAATGAACATCATCCAATGCTATGCGCCGACCAACGACTAC